>NW_022589824.1:211391-224840 GCF_004348235.1 Phoca vitulina | reverse complement strand
AGGGGCGGGTGGGCGAGTTCGTCCTGCTCCTGGACCACCCGCTAGAACGGACCATAAAGTAGATTTGCTGACGTCACGTGCGAGACCCCATGTTTCCTGAGCTGCGGTCGGACTCCGGCCACTGTGGTGGCTGCACCTCGCGCTCTCCGCTTGGACATCAGAACTCCGCCTGTGACAGGCAGCCTGGGGACCCGGGACCGGGCGGTGTGGACGTGGAGTCCACGCTCCCGCAAGAGAGGACACCCTGCACCTGCTCGTCCTGGGGGGGTGGGTGTGTCCTGGGCTCCGTGTCCCCAGGTGGAGGTGTGCCTGTCCCTCCCACGGGAGCCTGCTGCTTCCCTCCCTGAGCCCTGACGTGGGGTGCTTTTCCAGAAGCAAATCTTGGCGTCTGGGGGGGAGCCTGCTCCCTAGGACCAGGTGGCCCCCAGGACAGGCGCAGGTGCTCCCTCTGGCACTCCTGAGCAGCCCAGTACCCTTGTCATTTCTAGGAGATCCTCCCAGAGCTGCCGGGCCTCTCCTGCTGGTGGACGCTGCCTCTGCGGAGGTCCGGCCCCCAGTGCCCTGCAGGACCTGGGTTCTGGCCATGTTCCCTGGTGTTCCAGCACCTCAGGTGCCCAGTGGCCGCCCTTGGGGCTGCCTTCCACCCTTGACCCGATACCGTGTCTTTGTGCCTGGAACAGGGTGCAGGGCCTGTCTTCCAAGGGGGCTCCGTCCCCCCGCATCGCTGCCCGCAGCTCCTCCGTGCCCATGGGCGGGGTGCCCACCCTGGGGTTGGAGCTGCGGGCCCAGGTCCCCTCCACGCCCGGGGTCCGGCCCCCAGAGGCCCGGCTGGGGTGGCAGGTGGAGTGCCGCACCCCTCAGTGGGGCTGCTTGAAGGACACTTGGGCTGGCCACGGGGTACCCCCACCCATGCCCTAGACCACACACAGACTGAGGGCTCGGTTTTATTCTGTGCAAGGCTGGTTTGGGAGGCCGTGCAGTGTGTTCACCACATCTGCTCCCTCGGCCCGCGCCGCCCTCGGCCAGACTGCCAGACGCTGCTTCAGCCCCTCCCTCGGCCACGGCCACTCGCCCCCAGAGCCCTCTGAGACGCTGCCCTCTCTGGTCCTGGGCCGGGGAGCGCTCCTCAGCCCCCGCGTCCCCCACGCCGGGCCATCTGCATCCGCTGTTCGCGTCTGGCTGCTTCCACCCACTCGCGGATGAGCCTGGCCTCGAACGCACGAGCCTCCCGGACGGACACAGGGTCTTCTGGGTGAGACGCTCTAAGGGGCAGGCACGGGGCCTCAGCTGGGCAGCAGGCCGAGCCCTGCCCCACCCCAGCCCACGTCTAGCCACTGGCCCGGGCCACACGCAGCACCACTCCCGGCAGGTCCGCACCTGAGGTCTAGGTGATGGGCTCCCCCCCGGATGGTGATGGCGAGGACTGACGTGCTCAGGTTACTCCGGATCTGTCGAAGGACATCCCGTCAGCCGCCCGGTGTGCTCTGAGCCACGGCCAGCCCACCCCTGCCCACTCGTGCGGCCTGCGGCGGGGCTGCGTGTCCAGCTCAGGTGCAGCTGAGGCAGGAACAAGCAGCCTCGTTAGAGGCAGAGGTTAGGGTGCCCGACGTCAGTTCACACTCAGAAGTCGGGGAGGGGCTCGGTCCGTTAAGCGTCCGACTCGATGTCGGCTCGGGTCCGGTGGGGTCGTGGGATTGCGCCCCGTGGCAGGCCCCGTGCTCAGCAGGGACTCTGCCTGAGATTCTCTCCCTCCCTCTGCCCGCCCCCCCAAAGGAAGTCCAAGGGGGAGAACCATCAAAGGGAGGAGGAGATGAAGTTAGAAAATGAAGGGCACCCAGAAGCCAGGAGCGGAGGGTGGCCGACCGACAGGGAGGGTCCGCACGGGCCCCCCAGCGGGCCAGAGCCAAGAGCACCTGCAGCAGCTCCCAGGCCGTGCCTCACCCCGCCCCCTGCCCAGGGGTCCAGGTCACCGTTGGAGAAGAGGATGTTGCTGGCAGCTTTGAGGTCTGAAAGGGACAGACATGGGGGTGGAGACAGGACCCAGCTGCCCGGATCTGAGCCGTGGGCCAGATCAGGGAGCCGAGTCCGCGTGGGGCACAGGGAAGGAGGCTGCCATCTCGAACCGCACCGTCCCCGCCGAAGCTGGTGTGCAGCCAGTCCCTCCGGGGCCACACGCCCCACGTGTCCAGGCAGTACTGCCGGCGGAGGGCCTCGGTGAAGGGCAGCTCAGGGAAGAGGTCTGTCACGTTGTTGCTGGAGAAGGTCAGGTTGATCTCGGTGCAGGCCTGTGGGACGCCGCACACCAGGGTCGGGCGGGCGGGTGGGGGCGCACCCAGCGCCTCCGTCCCGGGCAGTCCCGGGCGGCCGGCAGCCCTACCTGGTAGTCCCAGGCCCTGGCGTCGGGGCCAGAGCCACAGCCCGTGGGGTCCGCGCAGGCCTGGTACTGCAGGTAGATGTCGTAGCAGGGCGCTGTGCCCGAGGAGTTGTACACCAGCCCTGGTGGACAGGCCCGGGCGCTCCTGGGGTCTGTGTCGGCAGCTCCTGGCCCCCCGCGTCCCCCGACGGCCCCCCTCCCAGCAGGGCAGGTCGTGGTGGGGCAGAGCCCCCCAGGCCGGGCCAGGGACTGCACGGGGACGTCGGTGCTCCTTGCCTGCACGTGGCCCGCACCCCCAAGCCGTGTCCACCCCCACACTTTGCGCTGGGCTGAGGGGCAGACGCACCAGCCAGTGTTCCCAGCCCCTTGATCCTCTGGCTCTCGCTCAGCAGCCGGTCACAGCCAACCTGGGGATGCCAACCAAAGACCCCCACTTGGCCTGCAGCCCCCTCGCGGTCCACCCTCCCTGGTCCCGGGCCCCAGAGTGGCTGCGAGGCTCTTGGGCTGATCAGCACTGGCCGGCCCACGGCAGCTGGGCCCTTCTCTGTCCACGGACACCACCCTCCCCAGACCCCAGGCAGCATCTCCTTCTGCCGGGAGCAGCCGTCTTGCCTTGACTGGGTTGGCAGGAAGGGGCCCGAGGAAGTCGGTGGGGTACGGGTAGTCCATCATGGCCAGCACGGTGAAGGCATTGCGGGCGAACCCAAAGAGCTGGGTCAGGTCCTCCCAGCTGGACAGGCGCTGGCAGGTGCCGAACTCCCGGCTGACCGTGTCATGGGCTGCCGGGGGAGGTGGGACAACGGCCTCTGGCGGCTGCTGGTGGGTGTGGGGCGGGAGCCAGAGGGAGGGGAGGGCTGGTCCGCAGCTCACGGTGGGGCCTTCTCACCTCCCTGTAAGAACAGGTCCTTGATCTGCCGGAACGCGTCCCGCACGCCCTGGGCACACTTGGGACTCTGGCCCTCGAAGTCCTGGAGAGAGAAGGGTTGTGGCTGCCGCTGCCGCTGCCGCAGCCTGGCCCGGCCCCGGGGCCCCGGAACCCTCGCTCACCGCCGAGACGTCGCGGAAGAACTGGTAGGAGTCGCCGAGGCCAGCCACAGACACGAGGGGCGCACTGGCCGCGAGCGCGCCGGCCACGAGATGGGGGTACTTGATCCTCATGTAGGCGCTGAGCATCCCCCCGTAGCTGGGCGGACACACAGCGTGGGGCTGGGGCCACAGCGTCCCCAGGACGCCCCTCAGCTCTCCCTCCCCGGAGCCCACGGTGCCCCCGGGAGGCCCTGCCACTTCCGTCCCACAGAAATCCCGGCCCTGGGGCCAAGCACGCGTGTGTGGCTCAGGGAGAAGCGAGCCGGGCGAGGGCCCACCTGCCACCAAAGGCGATGGCGGGGCTGTCCGGGGCCCCGAGGTCCCTCCGCAGCGCGCCGAGCAGCCTCGCGAAGTCGGCCAGGGCCTGTTCCACGGTCAGCAGCTCCGTGTGCCCGCGCCGCGTGGACCGCTCGCCGAACGGGAGCGACTTCCCGTAGTAGCGCTGCAGGCGGACGCCGGTGGGACTGAGCCCGGCCCCCCACGCCCGCCCTCCCCGCCCGCGCCGCCCCCGGTACGCACGTGCTCCGCGAAGACGACCAGGGCCTCCTGCTGGGCCGCCAGCTCCAGGATGAACCCCGAGTTCTTGGCGAAGGACCACACGTTCCCCTCGTTGCCCGTGTAGAAGAATATGGGCCCCCTGCCCCTCTTCCAGAACTTCTCTGTCGGGCGGAGGCGGGAGGGGGTGGGTGAGGCGCGGGGCAGGACCCCGGGCCCCGGGCCCCCCGGGCGACCTCACCTGACACCAGGAACCGCTGGGGGAAGGTCTTGTTGCCAAACCTCTCGAAGTTGAAATGGTCCAGAAGCTGCTCAAAGTAGCCCTCCCGAAAGTCGCTCCCCGGGACCCTGTGGGCTGCAGGGGTGCGGTGCTCAGCGCGCGGGGCACACCGGCCGGGGTGGGGGGGACGCCCCGGGCCCGCACTCACCCCTGGCCCCCGGGCAGCGCGGCCCCAGCGCCAGCAGCAGGCTCAGGGCCCAGGGCAGGGCCGGCCGGAGCTGGGCGCCCATCTCTGCTCGGTGGCGGGGCGCGGTCACATGACCGGCAGGCGGCCCTCACGTGACAGCCCGAGCCGTTTGTGGGCCGACTTGCGCGCCTCCGTCGGCTCCTGGGGCCTTCCGTCCCCGTCTCGAGGTTCCTGCCACCCGCTGCGTCGCCACGGAGACAGTCGCCGTGGGGACGCTGGAAGCGGGAATGGGCTCGAGGACCTGGTGCTGGGACAGAGGACGTGTGCCCAGCCACCCGTCCTCCAGGGGCCACTGCCCAGGGCCCGGGCGCCCCGCGCAGGGAGACCCGCACGGCAGCAGGAGGGGGGCAGGAGGGTCCCCGCTGGCTGGCCAGGCTGCTCCTCCCGGCGCCTCCCAGCCTCTGGGCCCCCCGGTGCCGTCCTGGGCTGACCCTGGAGGAGACGAGCGGGAGCCTTGGGAAGACGGGGCGGCAGCGGGCAGGAGGGGTCTCAGGCAGAAGGCCAGCAGGCCTGCGGAAGGGGCTTGTCCAAGTGACAGGGGACCTCACGGCTGCAGCAGGGGGGCGGCCGGGCAGGCAGGGGTTTGGGCAGTGCAGGGCTGTGGCTGCTGAGAGCCGCCGGGAGCTGGGAGCCTCTCGCCCACCCCCCACCCCCGCCCCCGGCTGCTCCCTTTGACGAAGGATAGGCCGGCAGGACGAGGGGCTCCGGCCCTAAGCAGAAACCACCCTTAAAAGGATTTTACGCCCACCCTGCAAGGAGCCCTCCAGCCTTTCCCACCTGAGAGATGACAGGAACCTGATTGCGTGACAGGTCGTCCAACAACAAGCCCATTAAAACTCCGGTGGCTTTGTCCTCCATCACTCAGTAAACCTTGCTTCCCGGCCCACCACCCTGTGTGGTCTCCTCCATTCTTTGCAGCGGTGCCACCAAGAACCACGGAATATCCTGCAACACCTTCACTGGTCCCTCAGTCAGAGGGGGGCCCAGGAGGTGCCCGGACACCGCACGGCCCCCTCTCCCCCAGCAGCCAGCCTGGGCCCAGGTCAGGGGCCAGAGCTGCAGAACCACCCTGCCCCGGGCTGTAGGGGGAAGGGGTCAGCCGGCCCCGCCCCCCACGCTGTCCCTGGCCAGCACAACCCCCGGCTGCAGGGGGAAGGAGGGGTCAGCCGGCCCCGCTCCCCACGCCGTCGCTGCCCTGCACAACCTCCAGGCTCCGCCCAGGCCCCCCCTGCCTGGTGCTGGGACACGCCTGGGCTGGGGTCCAGCACTTGGCTGCAGGCTGGGAACCCAGGGCCCCAGGACAGGCCCAGGCTGAGCAGGGAGGACCTCACATTGCTGCAGGACGGTCACTGTGGCAACCAGCATGGTGACAATGACTGTCCATCGTGTCACACCACCCCATGGGTGTGGTCCCCCATGGTCACCGAGTGCCACACCACAATCACTCCAGAGTCCCTGTCCCCACCCCATGTCCCTGTGTCCCTGTGCCCCCGTCCCTGTCCCCATGTCCTGTCAATGCCCCTATCCCTGTGTCCCTGTGTCCCCATCCTTGTGGCCCTGTGTCCCCACCTCCCCATGTCCCTCTGTCCCCGTGTCCCTGTGTCCCCGTCCCTGTGTCTCTGTCCCTGTAACCCTGTGTCCCCGTGTCTCTCGCCCTCTGTGCCCAACCTTGTGCCCTCGTCCCCCTGTCCCTCTGTGCCCACCCTTGTGCCCCCCTTCCCGTGTCTCTGTCCCCGTCCCGTGTCCTACTCCCTGTGTCCCCGTCCCATGTCCCCGTCCCTGTGTCCCTGTGTCCCCATGTCAGGTCCCTTTGTGCTTACCCTCTTGTTCCCGTCCCTGCGCCCCCCTGTCCCCCTGTCCCTATCCCTCTGTGTCCCCATCCTGTCTCTATGTCCCCAAGCTCCCGTGTCCCCGTGTCCCCGTGTCCCTGTTCCTGTGTCCTCGTGCCCGCACCCCGGGCTGTCTGTCCTCTGTTGAGTAGAGAGAAGCCCTGCAGGGTAGAGGCCAGGACAAGACGCAAGGACTCGCAGCTCTTTCCCCTGGATGGCAGCTTCTCCTCAGGCTGGTCCTACCCGCATCCCCTCCTCTTAGCCCAGGCGCCTGACCCTAATACCCCAACTGCAGACCCACGGTGCTCTCCCCTCCAAACCCTCCAGGCAGCTCCTCCGTGCCTGGGCGGCACCGGGAAGGCCCAGACAGGTGCATTCTGATGCCCTCTGACTGTCCTGCCACAGCCTGTGGCCCTGAGCGTGCGGGTACGTCTGGGGGTCCAGAAACCCCCCTCCCAACTTCCTGGGGGGCCAACGACTTTGGGGGCCAAAGCTGGGTCTCGATCCCCCCTCCAAAGCCCACAGGCTTGGGGAGCCAGGCGCAGTCCCTCACTGCCACCTGCTCTGCCCCTTGTAGCCGTCCAAGCCGGGGCTAGGAGGCAGGAGCCCCACAGAGGCCCACGTCCTCCGGGCTCTGGCTGTGCCGCACCCCAAGTCAGGGGCACATCGGTGCGTGCGCTCAGTTACACACACTACATGATGTGCCCTTTGCCGTCCTAAAAGGTGCTTTTATTTGTCCTCACGCGTTCGTTTTTTGTTGTTGAGTTTTAGAAATGTTTAAAGACGTACACAAATCCTTTATCAGATATGTAGTTTACAAATACTTTCTCCCATTCTGTGGGTGGTTTTTTTCCACTGTTGACGGTGTCCTTTGATGCACAGAAGTTTTTGATTAAGTCCAACTTGTTTGGTGCTCATGTTGCTGGAGTCTCATCTTAGAATCCTCTCCAGTGCGCTGGAGACGCCCCTGTGTTGTTTCTAGGAGTTTTATCGTTTTTAGCTCTTTGGGTCACTGATTAATTTAGTTAATTTTTTGCATGTGGTATGAAGTAGGGGTCCAACTTTATCCTTTGCATTTCGAAATCCAGTTTTCCCATCACCATTTGTTGAAGACATCGTTCTTTTCCCTGCTGAGTAAACCTCCCACTCTTGCAAAAAATCAATTGGCCATATAGGTATGTGTTGATTCCTGGACTCTCCCTTCACGGACATGGGTCTGTGTGTCTGTCCTGCCAGCACCACACTGGCCCGCATACTGCGCCTTGTAGTAAGTTTTTAAATTGGACAATGTGTGCCCTCTAGCTTTGTTCCTTTTCAAGAATATTTTGGCTATTTGGGGCTCCTTGCAATTCCATATTCGAGGATTGACTTTTCCATTTCAGCAAAAAAGACTGCTGGAATTTTAATAGGGATTGCACTGAATCTGTAGATCACTTTGTCTACTGTTGACATCTTAAAATTAAGCATCCCTATCCATGAACAAAAGATATCCTTCCACTTATTTAGGTCTTAATTTCTTTTAGCAGTGTTTTGTGGTTTTCAGTGTACAGGTATATCACTTCCTTCGTTAAATTTATCCCTATTTATTCTGTTAGATGTTCTTTTTTTTTTTTTTTTTAAGGTAAAGTCTACAACCCAATGTGGGGCTCAAACTCATGACCCTGAGATCGAGAGTCGCATGCTCTGCTGACTAAACCAGCCAGGCGCCCCAGTTCCACATGTTATTTTAAATGGAAGTGCTTTCTGAACTTCCTTTTCGGACCGTTCATTGCAGGTGCGTAGGAATATTAATGTTTTGATTGCTGATCTAGTGCCTTGCAGCTTTCCTGAATTTATTAGCTCTAGTAGGGTTCTTGTGAACCCTCTGGGGTTTTCTATATACAGGATCATATCATGTACGAATAGAGATAGTGCTACTTCTTTCTTTCCAATTCAAATGCCTTTTATTTCTAGCAGCAGTGAAAGCAGGTATCCTTGTCTTATTCCTGGTCTTAGAGGAAAAGCTTTGTCTTTCCCTATTGAGTATGATGTTGGCTGTGGGTTCTTCATAAATGTCCTTTGTGTTAAAGAAGTTCCCTTCTACCCATAGTTTCCTGAGTGTTTCTACCATGAAAGGGTGTTGGCTTTTGTCAAATCAATTGCAGTGATCATGTATTTTTCCCACTTTGTTCTATTAATGTAGTGTACTACTTGTTCCTTTTTCCTCCAAGAGCCTGCCTTCTTTCATTCAGCACCACGTCCCTGAGGTCCATGCAAGTTGTTTGTATCAACAGCTCATTCCTTTCTATTCTGTTGTATAGATAATTGATTCCCTTATATTGAACCACCCTTGCATCCTGAGATAAATTCCATTTGATCCCGGTGTAAAATTTTTTAAATATATTGTTGGATTTGATGTGTATCTTACTAAGATTTTTGCATCATTATGCATAAGGAATATGGGTTTGTAGTCTTCTTTTATTGAAATGTATTTGGTTTTGATATCAAGGTAATATTGGCCTCACGGAATGGATTAGAGTGTTCCCTCCTCTCCATTTTCTGGAAAAGTTTGAGAAGGATTGGTGTTAACTCTCTAAAAAATTGTGTTTTGTTTTGTTTTGAAGATTTTATTTCTTTGACAGAGAGAGACACAGCGAGAGAGGGAACACAAGCAGGGGGAGTGGGAGAGGGAGAAGCAGGCTTCCCGCAGAGCAGGGAGCCCAATGCGGGGCTCGATCCCAGGACCCTGGGATCATGACCCGAGCAAAAGGCAGATGCCCAATGACTGAGCCACCCAGGCGCCCCTAAAAAATTGTTTCTAAAAATATATATATATATATTTTTAAAGATTTTATTTATTTATTCATAAGAGACAGAGAGAGAGAGAGAGAGGCAGAGGGAGAAGCAGGCTCCCCGCTGAGCAGGGAGCCCGATGCGGGACTCAATCTGAGTCTGGGATCATGACCTGAGCTGGAGGCAGACGCTTAACCATCTGAGACACCCAGGTGCCCATAAAAATATTTTTAAAGTAATCTCTACACCCAATGTGGGGCTTAAAATCACAATCCCGAGATCAAGAGTTGCACACTCTGACTGAGGCAGCCAGGTGTCCCAACTCTTAAAATGTTTGGTAAAACTCACCAGTGAAGCCATATGGTCCCTGGCTTTTGTTTTCTTTTTTTCTTAAACTATTGTTTCAATCTGTTTGTTCTAAGTCTTTTGAAATGTCCTATATCATCTCATGAGCTAATTTAGGTAATTCCTGTATTTCTGGTAATTTGTCCATTTAAAAAAGATTATCAGGGTGCCTGGGTGGCTCAGTTGGTTGGGCGACTGCCTTCGGCTCAGGTCATGATCCTGGAGTCCCTGGATCGAGTCCCGCATCGGGCTCCCTGCTCGGCAGGGAGTCTGCTTCTCCCTCTGACCCTCCCCCCTCTCATGTGCTTGCTCTCTCTCATTCTCTCTCAAATAAATAAATAAATAATCTTTAAAAAAAAAAAAAAGATTATCAAATTTGTTGTACAATTTTTTATAAGTTTCTTATAATCCTTTTCATTTCTGTAAGGCTTCTAGTAATGCCCCTGCTTACATTTCTGATTTTAGTTATTTGACTTCCTGCCTTTTGTTGTCACTTTAAAGATTTATCAATTTTGTTGATATTTTCAAAGAACCAACTTTCAGGGGCGCCTGGGCGGCTCAGTCGTTAAGCGTCTGCCTTCGGCTCAGGTCATGATCCCAGGGTCCTGGGATCGAGTCCCACATCAGGCTCTCTGCTCGGTGGGAAGCCTGCTTCTCCCTCTCCCCCTCCCCCTGCTTGTGTTCCCTCTCTCGCTGTGTCTCTGTCAAATAAATAAAATCTTAAAAAAAAAAAAAAAAAGAACCAACTTTCAAAAGATTTTGTGGACTGTCTCTATTGTTTTCCTCTATCTTACCTCCATTCTGCTCTATTATTTCCTTCATTCTGCAAGCTCTGGGTTTAGTTTGCTCTTCTTTTCCTAGTTCCTCAAGGTGCACAGTTTGGTGTTAATCTGAGATCTTTCTTCCTTTATTATTATTATTATTAAGTAAACTCTACGCCCAATGTGGGGCTTGAACTCACAACCCTGAAATCAGGAGTCACATGTTCCATTGACTGAGCCAGTCGGGAACCCAGTTTCTTCTCCTTTAAATGCAGGCATTTAAAGTTATAAATTTGTATTTGAGCACAGCCTTTTCTGCATCCCATAAATTCTGTATTTTGTGCTTTCACTTTCATAGATCTCAGAATTTTGAAAATTTCCCTTCTTTCTTCTCTGACCCATTGAGTGTGTTAACTTCCACATATTTTATGAATTTGCCTGTTTTCTCTGTTATTTGCCCTCTCATTTCTAGCTTCATTCCACTGTGGCTCAAAGACATTATTTTTTCAATTTTTAAAAATATATGAACACTTATTTTGTGTCCTACCATCTGGTATATCCTGGAGAATGTTCCGTGTGCACTTGAGGAGTGGACATTCTACTGTTGTTTAGGCTGCTTCCGTTGTCTGTTGGGTTGAGCGAGTTTACGGTGCTGTTTGCGTCCTCGACTTCCTTACCGGATCTTCCGCTAGGTGTTCCATCCATTTTGGAAAGTGAGTAACGAAGAATGCACCCGCCTCCGCACACCTGGCTCTTCTTCAATGCTGTCACTTTGCTTCACACGCTGTGGGACTCTGCGGTCGGGTGCACACACAACTTTATCCATCTTTTATCAATATATGGTGTCTTTATCTTTTTATCCCCATGAAAAATCTTATTTGTTCAAATAGAAACTAAGCGGCACGTGTCCTTACCTCTTGTCAGCGGCTTCCGGACCGAAGTCTATTCTGAGCCACCGCGGCTCTCTTGGGTCACGACGGACACGGAGCATCTTTCGCCATCCTTCTACCTCTGATCTGCTTGCATCTCTGGAACCACATTGAGTCTCTCCTGGGCAGCACACAGTGGGATTTTATTTTAATCCATTCTGCCAATCTCTGATTTTGGAGTTTCATCCATTTTCATTTAAGGCAATTACCACTGAGGCTTATTTCTGTCACCTCGCTCTTGTTTTCTGTTATGCTTTTTTTGTCCTTCATTTCCTCCATGAACTTCTTTTAATTTTTTTTTTACGGAACCTTTTGGATTCCCTTCTCATTTCCCTTTGCATGTATCTTTTAGATATTGTCACTGTGGCGTGGAGGTGAAATTTAACATCCTCAGTTCCTAACAATGTACTTCAGATGGACACCAACTTCACGCACTAACACACATACATGATCTTTTCAACAGCTCCAAGCCACCCCTTTACATCGTCGTCATCACAAATTATACTTTGTACACTGTGGGCCCCCGCACGTAAATTTCTAATTATTTTTTATTCATATCTTTATAGTCCCGTAGGATAAAAATTGGAGTTGCAAACAAAAACACAACACTGGTTTTTCTACTTCGCACAGGCGTCTTTAACAGAGATCTTCCTTTCTCCTTGTGGCATGAGGTACTACCTAGCGTCCTTTCATTTCCTTCTGAAGGGTTCCCGAGAGCATGTCATGCACACCAGGCTGATTGGCAATGAGCTCCTCAGCTTTTATCTGGGAAGATCTTAAACCCTCCCACATTTTTTTTTTTAGATTTTTTTTTTTTTTTTTTTTTTGACAGAGAGAGAGATAGCGAGAGCAGGAACACAAGCAGGGGGAGTGGGAGAGGGAGAAACAGGCCTCCCGCCGAGCAGGAAGCCCGATGTGGGACTCGATCCCAGGACCCTGGGATCATGACCTGAGCCGAAGGCAGACGCTTAACGACTGAGCCACCCAGGCACCCCCCACATTTTTTTTTTTAATTTGACAAGAGAGCTCACAAGCAGGGGGAGCGGCAGAGGGAGAGGGAGAAGCAGGCTCCCCGCGGAGCAGGGAGTCCGATGCGGGGCTCGATCCCAGGACCCTGGGATCATGACCTGAGCCGAAGGCAGATGCTTAACCGACTGAGCCACCCAGGCGCCCGCCCCCCCTTTTTGGGAGAAACTGGTTGTTGACCTTATTGAAGAGGTCTTGTGCATTACATATTGCTTCTCGTTATGATAAGATTCTGTCTTTCAACACTTTCTCTGGAGTGGGTCTCTGAATTGATTCTACAAGAAAGTCACTGAGCCTCTTGAATTTGTAGATTTAGAACTTATTACATCAAATTTGGTAAATTTTCAGTACTTTTCCAAATATTCTCGTTCCCCTTTCTCTTTTCTGAGACCCCTATCATAATGCACACGTGGGACCCACTTAGAGTGGGACCCCGGAGGTCCCCTGGGCTCCGTTCGCTGTTCTTCGTGCTTTTCCTGCACTCCTCCCGTTGTGTGGTGCCATGGTCCTACCTCTGGGCCTTCACACAGCTCCTTCTGCATTGACATCTACTGACGAATTTCCCAACTACACTTCAGTCTGAGGCTTTACTCTGTCGGTTTCTCTTACGGATATTCTCAGTGTGCACACACATTACCTGAATTCCTTTACTTCCACGTGTGTGTTTTGAGTTCTTTCAGCACATTTAAGAATTTTCATAGTCTTTTTCTAATAATTCTCAAATCTGGATGTTTTTAGGGATAGTTTCTAGCAACCAATTCTGTTCTGTTCAGTGAGCCATATTTTATTTCCTCATGATTTTGTTGTGGTTGTTGAAAACTCATGGTGATGGGTCTACCTGCTTATTTATGTTTCTAAGGAGAATGAGAGGTTGGAGCTGCCTCCACGAAGTTACAGACACTCAGGCCTCTTCTCTGACTATGCTGATCCTTCCCATTGTGTCGGAGTTCTGTATTTAACTTTTGTATTTAAAAAACTGCAGTAAGGGTTAATGAAACACAAACTTGAGTATAATCCTCATCACTTGCTACCACTGTTTGCTGTTTGTTTCTGCAGCAGGCTGATGGGCACCTTCTATTCCCCAACCGTGACTATGGTAACTTGCGTAACGCCAGGTAACGTCCACACGTAGTTAACCTACGTACAGAAGACGGACGGCAGGTTATCAGGGATGGAAACCGGAAACTCCCTTGGAATGAAGTCTGAGGCGTCCCAAACAGACAATGCCTTTTTCTCACTCTACACAAAGATGATTCACAGAAAGAGATCCACTTACCAACATGGGGAACAATCTACTTTATGCTGCGTGGAAAGTCCATTCTAGCGGGTGGTCCAGGAGCAGGACGAACTCGCCCACCCGCCCCT
>NW_022589824.1:157071-196391 GCF_004348235.1 Phoca vitulina | reverse complement strand
GAGGGAGGCGGCGGCGCCTCAGACGCGGAGCCCTGTGAGGCAGAGACGCCGCCCCCTCCGTCTCGTTGCCTCTTCCGTGCCTCTGCAGGAAAACTCGAGCGGCTGGCACTCCTCAGCAAGCGGGTGTGCGTGTAGGGCTGGACGTGCCATCGGTCCTCCGGGGGGCCTCTGTTCTGAGCGAGGACCTCTGCCTCCCGCCCACACCCCACAGCCTGGAGCGCAGACAAAGAGCCCTCGTTGGTCCCCAGCCCGCCTGGGGTCATTTCTGTCCACGGTACCGGTGATGGGAGGAGCCCCACCCTGGTGGAGGTACCCGTGTCCCTGCCCCTCAGGCCCCGGGGTTGGCAGCTCTGGGAGTGAGTCAGGGCTGCAGAGCCCTGGCCTGGTTCTCATCCAGGATGAGTGGGGACCGGAACTCCCGGCCTCGCAGGTATTCCTCCAGACCCTGGAAACAAGAAAGTCATGATGGCCTCATATTCACCTCTCAGTCCTTAAGGGGGTACAAATTCACCTCGAGCCAGGGTGGGGTAGGGCCAGAGAGGCTTCCAGCAGCAAGGGTTGGATGCCACTTCTAGACCCAGGCCCTTATGAGACCCTTATGAGGGTAAGCTCAGGCCAGATCTTCTCAGAGGGTTGGGGCCAGCATTCCTCCCTCAGCAAGGCTCCCATAAAGTCTTCCTGGCCAGAACCCCAAACTCTGACCCCACCTGACATCCTCCTGGCCCCTCCAAGACCTATGAGGGCCTCTTGATTCGTCACCCACCCCATGTCCCGGAAGATCCTCTGTAACTTACGAAACTATTTCCCCATAGGTAAACTGAGTCAGATCTTTGACTTTCTACCCCAGCACCCACTTCTCCCAAGCCCCTGCCCCCGATCCTGCATGCCCTACCCCAGAAAGCCCACGTGGGCCAGTGGGCGCTCACCTCTCCAGAGTAGGACACCAAAGGCGAGATCTCACAGATGGCGGGGGGCTCTCTGCTGCCGGACAGGCTGCGGGAACCCGTGTGTCAGCACATGGTCCTGGGCGCATGTCCTGCACTGTGCTTGCCCAACCCCGCTCCCCACGTTCTTCGCTCAGCTATACCCCGCGCCTCTGCACACTCAGAGCCTCGACACCCTGCCCCTGCCCAGGTGACAGGCTCTTATTTAGGCAGGAAAACACCCCTCAGCCCGCAGGCCCCCACACAGCACCTAGGCTGCCAGATTAGGTGGTGGCTGCGGACGCCTGAGGACACAGAAACCTCACGTCCTTTCCTTTGCCAGCCCTAAAGAGGGACCTGCCTTGCTATCTTCCAAATGTCACGCCTAGGTCTTGGTTTCAAAGCTTATGAGTGAGTCAGCAAGGGTGGCAGCCACCCAGCTCGCCCCGGGCCCCGAGCTGACCTCAAGGGGCTGGGCCCCAGGCTGCAGGCAGTCGCTGTATGGCTGGGCAGGGCGCCGGGCCACCTGCACTCAGCATGGCGTGGAGCTCGAGCCCCCGCCGCAGCTCGGACGGCAGCACAGCCCACAAGGCCCTGGGGCCGGGGCCTGGAACCGGACTCCCTTGTCCTTTGGAGGGCATGCCAAGGCCCACACTCACCTGGGCGGTTCGGGGAGCCGGGCCCCACAGGCATCCAGGAAGTGGGCCCCTGCCTGCAGGGCCCAGCGGTAATGCTGCGTGAGCAGGGCACGCCGAGTCGTGGCGGGGTTGTCCCTGGCAGCCGAGGCAGCATTCTTCAACGGAGAGAACTCCTCCTCCCGGGACACCTCAAAGGCCACGAAGCTCCTGTGTGGAAAAGAACTAGTGACCCGAAGTCCTGGCCCAGAGGCCCCGGTCCTGGGCAGGTGAAGGCTGTTCCGGGGTTCCAATGACTAAGTGGGGGTCGCCTCCGTGGAGGAGGCCCCACACGCACTGCGTGCGTCTTTGCCCCTGAGGTCCCTGGGGCTGCTTGAAGTCCTTCCATTCCCACCAGCCAAACGCCCAGATCCTGGGACCCCAGGGCGAGGGCCACATCCCCTGGGAGTCCCCCAGCCACCTGGCCTGGAAACAGCCTCCTAACCCCAGGCCAGGAGCAGACGGAGGGCTTAGGAGGGACAGACGGAGGGCTCAGGAGGGGCAGGGGTGTCTCCCAGAGTACAAAGCCCCACAGATTGCGGCCACCCCAGATGCTGCCAGGCTCACACCGCAGGGGCTGCTTCCTCTGGCCTTCTCCCTGAGCCTGCCTACAGCCCCCACTCCCCACTGCAAAGGGGCGCTCCCACTGTGTCCCCCGCAAGCCTCCACTTCCCGGCCCAACGAGGCCTCAGAACCCACCACCAAAACAGAGAGAGGGAAGAAGGAAAAAATAAATGACTTCTGCCACTAACTTAGCAAACTGGAACACATCAAACACAAACTTCTCCATCTTTATCCCGTTTGGTTTTATCGGCTTTACCGGATTTCCCTCCTCATCCACGTATGGGACCTTCTTCACAGCCACATGCGGCTTCAGCAAGGGCTCAAACTCGCTGGGGACACAGGAGGACAACAGAAGGAAAGACCGTTCAGACGGGATGCCGCCGGGAGCACCATCCCCACCTCTCTGCACACCCAGCCAGGCAAGGCAGCTGGTAGGAGCGCTGGCACTGAGCCCGGTCTCCGGAAGGGCACGGCATCCCCTGCGTGCCCTGCCCGGCCCGAGAGAGAGAGAGAGAGAGAGACAGAGAGAGAGACAGAGAGAGAGAGAGAGAGAGAGACACCCCAGTGGCCACGTCCCCGCCCAGATGAAATGGCAGCCGGTAAGCCACAGGCTAAGGGGTGGTGCCTGCAGGCAACTGCCACGGCATGGGGGGAAGAGCAGGCCGACGTGGCCCCAGAGCCTCACGGCCGCAGCTGCCAGGGCTCTGGGGCCCCTGGCTTGTTGAAATGCAGGGCCTGTCTGCAGCCCAACCCACAGCCCCACTTGGCTCAGGTCACGGTGGGCCAGCCGGCCCCGGTCAGTGCAGGCTGCAGGCCACTCTGGCCAGCACCCGCGGCCACCTGCGGAGCACACCTGCTGACCATCTGGAGGAAGTCTCGGGTGAAGAAGTGGTTGCAGATGTTGCCCAGGCTGTAGAGCAGGCTCCCATCGGGCCCACGAAGCTGCGCAGTCTCGGGGCTGATCTCGCTGTACTCCACCACCTGGGGGACCCCGTCCACCTGGCACACCACACCCACGGGCTCCTCGGGGTACGCCTTTTCCACCACCTGCAGCCAAGGCCCGGGTTGGGAAGGCTGGCTGGGGCGGGGCCAGATGGACGGGGGCGGGGCGGAGGGGGCGGGGCGGAGGGGCGGGGCAAGGCGGCAGGGCGGGCTCACCTTGGCCCCACAGTCTGCGCCTCGAAGCACGCAAAAGCCGATGAAGACGGGGTCAGCCAGCCGCACGAGGATGTTGTCCACACAGTACACGTGCACGAACTCCACTCCCCGACGCCCCATGTCCTCTAGAATCTGGTGGTCTGACAGTGCACAGTACAGCCCCCCGTTGCCATCTGCAGGGGGAGGGGGGACCACTCTGGAGGGCTCCCGCAGGGCTTCAGCCATCTAGTCCCGGGCATGCTGGAGGCAGGGGAGGCCCCTGGGGCTGGACCTTGTACCTGAGGCGGCTCTCCGTCACTATCCAAGTAGCCCTATGGTTGTTTCATGTGACAGATGGGAACCACAGCCCAGAGAGGAGAGGCCCCTCACCCGGGACCACACAGCCTTCAGGCACACGATTCTGGCCTCTGCCACAGTCCTCCCGACCTCTAATTAGCCCCTTGCTCTAGGCCAGGCAGTCCTTCCCTGGCTCAGGGGTGGGGCATACCTGGAGCCATGGCAACCTTGTCTTTCTGCTCCAGGATGGCCCTGCCATCAAAGGTCACAGCAGGTAGCATGCGCTGCTCAAACATGATCACGTTGTTGGGGTCCAGGTGGAAGAAGTCATGCTCCTTGAAGAACTTGGCCGTGGGCCCCAGCGTGAACTCACTCGTCATGATGTACCTTCAAGGGGAGGCAAGGCTGAGCAGGCCAGGGTGCGACAGGGGCTGGCCCTGGAGTCCGGGTCTGGGTGTGGGACAGGGTTGGTGCTACAGGGGCAGGGGGTCATTCTGGGGACAAGGTAGTGCAGAGAAGGCACACCAGGGGATGGTGCAGCGGGTCCCATGGCGCTGGCCAGCAAGCTGCTCCACCCGCTGAATCCGTTCTGCCTGCAGCTGATACAGGGTCTTCCGGCTGGGCAGCCCCACCTGGTACATGCCTTTGGGGTAGGTCACGCCCAGGCGAGTGCCCTGCCCCCCGGCCAGTAGCAGCACGGCCACCTTGTTCAGGGCGATCTGGCGGAAACCTGGAGGTGCAGGGTGCCATGAGGGGGACACCTGGGACCTGCCACACAACCCCCCTTCACCTGAGAGCAAGCCACACTTGGGTCTAGGACTCGAAGACTTCTGACAGCCACAGAACAGAAACTTCCAAATAACATTCTGACCCCCTGTGGGCCAGGGCCCCACCCACGCCGCACCTTGTCCGGACCCATCAGGGGTCCTGATGACGTCCTCCAGGGTTCATTCCCAGCCTGGGTCCTTCAGAAGGAACACCAGGTCAGGCTGGTCAGAGCAGTGCAGTGGGGGCCCTGGGCAGGCTTCCCTCCAGGAGCACCTGCCTCACCTGGGAGGCCACGAGGCCAAGAGTGCACCTGGGCCAGCGCTGATGTGAAAGGGAGCGAGTGCCATTGTGCAAGGCTTCCCCGCGGTCAGTACGCCTGCGGGCTGGGCTGCTGTTTGGACAGGTGCACCTGCACAGAGCACTCTCTCCCGAGGGCAAGCCGCCTCCGGGCGGCTACCACCTTGGCAGCGTTTGGAGCCCCACACCCCAGTCGCGAGCTGCGAGTGAAAGGGGCCTCCACAAAGGAATGAGGCACGCTAAACTCCTCCAAGTACAACCTCTCCGGTCCCCCCACTTGGGGCCGGGCCCCCTCCGCCGGCCAGGCCCGCCCCGCCCGGGACCCCCGCCCCGCCCCGCCTACCTTCCTCCTCCCAGAGCCGCCGCATCTCCGGGTCGCACCGGCTCGCGCTGCCCACGCACTCGGGGGGCAGGGGCCGCAGGCGCGCGGCCAGGTCGGGCGGCGGGCCCGGGGGGTGCGCGCAGGCCGCAGCCGCGCGCCGGCAGTGCTCGCGCAGCGCCTCCGGCTCCAGCGCCCCCAGCTCGGCCAGGAGGGCGGCGCGCGGCCCCGGCGCCAGCTCGGCGCAGAAGCGCAGCAGGTGTTCCTGGCCAGCGCGCTGCAGCCGGGCGCGCACATCCCGCTCCGAGGCCATGTCGCCGCTGTCGGCCGCGCGAGTACTCGTGACCCGCGCGCTCCTACGGGCGTCACGGGACCCAGCGGGCGGTGACGACCCCAGAGAGGCGGGACCAGGGCGCCCCGCCTCGACCCCGCCTCCGAGTGCCCCGCCCCCCTCCGGTCCTGACCCCGCCCCTGTCCGCTGGGCCGCGGCCCGCGAGCTCTGGGGTCTCGCCCGCCCAGGACACGGAGGGGCCGAGTCAGGGCGCTGGGACGCCTGAGGCATAGGGGCCCGGGGCGCCCCGAATCGGGAAGCCCCCTCACGGGATCTGCGACGCCCCTGGCCCGGGCGCGTGAGGGCTGACTTCAGCTCTAATGCACCCCTTTCTGGACCCACAGTCCTGACGGTCAGGACACCCGAGGGGGAGGCTAGGGTCTGTCCCTGCACGTGACCATTTGCACTGACCAAGACTCCTGGCGGCTGGGCTGGGGAGGATAGAGCCAGATCAACAGTAGGCCCCGGCGTCTGGATGCCAGCAAGGACTCCCAAGAAGGCCACCCTGCATCCTTGGGGGCTCCCTCCTTCACATCCCTCCTCCTCATTGCCATGTAACCAGAACCGCTCAGGAGCAGCCCTTCGCCCTGCCATGTTATATTAACTATCAGAGTTTAATATATCTTGCTGTTTATTAAAAAATATATAGATCGATAGATATAGATACCCTGCTGTTTATAAACACCCTTGTGAAAAATAGTGAGTAGCTTTGGCCATTTTGGGACAAAGTTTTCTTCTAGAAATTAGTTTTATTAAGTCTAAAAGTAATACATGCTCAAGGGTAAAACAAATTCAAATGGCACTTTGGGACCTGAAAGGAAAAGTAACATCTCTCTCAGGCCTGCCCCAGCTAACCCCTGTTAAGGCAATTGTGTGTCTTTGCAGGCAGGTTCTGCACAGAGACTCCCACACACCCCCTTCCTGGGTTAGGAAGCAGAGCTTCCCACCGCCCCCCTGGGGGCCCACTCTAAGTCCTGGTGGACCTGAAAGAAGTTATCTTCCAAGGGTAGCCTTAGGCCTGCCACAGGGCCTTTGCACTTGCTGTTCCTCCGGCCTGGACTACTCTTTCCGAGAAAGTGACTTCCTGCCCCACTTTGCCAGGTCTCTACTCATGTGTTGCCTCCTTGGGTAGAGACCCTCCCGGGTCATGTTGGCTCAGAGAGCACCCTCCCATTCGTCTCTGTTCCTTCCTTTCTTTTTTTTTTTTTTTTTAAGATTTTATTTATTTATTTTGAGAGAGAGAGACTGAGAGAGAGAGCACATGAGAGGGGGGAGGGTCGGGAGGGTCAGAGGGAGAAGCAGACTCCCTGCCGAGCAGGGAGCCCGATGCGGGACTCGATCCAGGGACTCCAGGATCATGACCTGAGCCGAAGGCAGTCGCTTAACCAACTGAGCCACCCAGGCGCCCACCTTCCTGCCTTTCTGCATTCTCTGTTGCCCGGCTCCCCCAAGGAAAGGAAACTCCAGGAGAGCTGGAGGTAGTTTGGTTCACTGCTCTGCTCCATCACCTTAGATCATTGCCCAGCACACGGTAGGTACTCAGTAAATGTTTGTTGAATGAATGAATGAGTGTTGGATCCCACACCTAGCTCAGTGACTGGGCCACATCAAGTGTTCAGGGAGTGCTTGCTGAATGAGTGAATGAATCTATGAATGGTCTGCTTCAATAGTTTGTGGTAGTTGAAG
Source organism: Phoca vitulina (assembly GCF_004348235.1). Lineage (NCBI taxonomy): Eukaryota > Metazoa > Chordata > Mammalia > Carnivora > Phocidae > Phoca > Phoca vitulina. The sequence continues at coordinate 189,395 of NW_022589824.1, read as the reverse complement.
GGCACATGTTAGAGACGGAGGGTGAGCGCGGGAGGGAGGGAGCCCAGAAGCAGAGTGGGCTCCGCGCCCCAGGCCAGAGTCCATGGGAACTCTCACCCCCGCACATGTGCCCTTGAAGGCAGGTGTCACATGAACTCAGAGTTCATCTCAGAGAGACCCCCAAATCTCGCTTCAAGATGGGGGGTGGGGCTGATACCAGAAGGGTTTGGACAGTTGAGGCTGGGTAGCCAGAGGCACCTGAAGGGCAAGAGTAGGAGAGCTGGCCCACCTGGGCAGACAGGTGGGGGTGTCAGCGAGGGAGAAGTGAGCAACAAGCTCCTGGACAACCTGGCAAAGGCAGGCTTGTGACCCAGGAATCACCTTTCTTGTGCCCTAGGGCTTCATCCAAAGGGTTCAGGGGAGCCAGGGTCCAGAGGCCAGCATGGGTCCCCGGTTGTTACTACAGGATGGAGACCAGAGAACCTGGCACAGGCACAGGGACTGTGTGAGGCTGGGGACAGAGGGCCCCACCATCCACCTCCAGGGAGCTCCAAGCTGGCACAGTGAGAACATAATTACAAGTGGGGCCGGCACCTCAAAAACCACAGGGGCCCCACTTGGTCTGGAGCTCTGGGAAGCCCCTGGGGGTGACAGCAACACTGAAAGACAAAGCTAGGAAAGTGTTGGGCCAGGCTGGAAAGTGGGGTAGAAGGAGGAAGTGGTCAGAATTCAGGACGGGAAGTACAGGGGACCACGCCCCAGTCCCACACCCGGAGCTGGGACCGACTCCAGTGTCTGCATGCCTTCCACCAGCGCCTAGCCGGGGAAGCCCACCAGGAAGCCCACAGACCGAGGGCCTCCTCCCCCACAGCTCCTGATGCTCTGAGAAGGCCTTGTTCTCTCTGTGCGGTGGGCTCAGGTTCACAGGGGCCTGGCCTGGGTGCTGCTGGCCACGCTGTCCTGCTGTCCTGAGCTGTTGCTGGCACGAACCCCCACGGAGCTGTCTCCAGGCCTCCCCAACCCACCCAAGGGTGGCGTGTCCACAGGATGGGGCTTCCCATGTGTGGGCCACCCACTAAGCCTCCACTGTGGGCCAGACTCATGCTAGGCCATGGGGAGGCCCTGTCCTGCTTCCAGAAAGCACAGGGAGGGACTCATGGGGACAGAAGCACCATCACTAGAAGGCAGCCTCATGCTTTGAAGATCAGGACTATAACTTCCAAGGTGTGGGTCAGGTACCTGAGTGGAGTTTCAAAGGATGCAGAGGGATCAGCCCGGAGCAGACAGGCAAAGGTGTTCCTGGTGGGAGAGCTACCATGTGCAGGGGCCCAAGGTGAGGGACTGCTGGGTACCCTAAGGATGAGGGACCGGGCAGGTGTGCTGGAAGGGGAGTAGGAGGGGGAGATGAACTGCAGGACAAACAGCTTGAATGCTGGGATTTTGGCTGGTTCTGCCACTAAAGGGGAAGGCAGGGATGGATCAGGCTCCATGGGGAAATGCCAGGCTCACAGCTTTCTAGGTCTTTCCAAAATTCCTTACCACAACGGAGCCCCAACTTTGAGGGCTATGAAATTAATAAAGGGAAGCCTCATTTAGAATGGAGTCAGGAAGCCCTGACCGGGGGAACTCTCCTGAACATAGCACCTGTCCCAGCTGACCTCACATTCCTGGGCAGGAAGAAATTCATTTTACTACCCTAACAGGAGGAAGTTCTCTTCTTGAAGAGACAGCAGACTAAGCTCCAGCCCCCTCCCAGACTGGCCAGACAGAAGGATGGGATCCTGGCTGGAAATGAAGCAGGGGCCGCTGGGGACACAGGGCTGCCGGCTGGGCTGCAGAGGCTGTGAGAGTCAGGGAGCCGCTGCAGGAAGTGTCCAGCCAGAGGAAGAGGCTGGGGCAGAGGACTTTGGAAGCAGAGGAGAGCGGGTCACCAGATGGAGATCTGGGGACACAGGAAAAAGTGGCTTTGTCCTGCAGTAGGCAGGAAAGGCCAGGCCGTCCCCAGGGACAAGGGGAGGAGCCAGCAGCACTGTGGACAGAGAGGCCTCTGTGACGGGAAGCGCCCAGCTGGCTGGAGCCCACGATCCTCTTGGGACTTTCCCGGTAAATGGGCCCCAGAGTCGGGGTGCCTGGGCCAGGGGACCCCGAGTAGGGGGCGAAGAGTCCCCAGGGGAGCCAGGCGGAGAAGGTAAATCCCTGGAGCAGGTGTGCTCCCCATCCTTACCCCCACGAGGCCACCGGGGACAGGTTTTCCGTAGGGCCCCAGGCCCCGCCCCTCGGAGAGGGCCGAACCGCCGCGAGAGGGCTGCCGGTGGCGGGGGGAGCAGAAAGGGGTCCGCTCGGGTCTTTCTCCCCCACCCGCGAGGCCGAGGGGGGCCGAGTTGCGGGACCCCGCCCCCCCCCTCCCCGCCGGTCCCGGGCCGCTGCGCATCCCCGGCCGCAGCCGGCACGGCGGCGGGAGCGCGCGGGGCGGTGCCCTCGGCGGAAAATCAAACCGGGCTGGCGGCCTCTCAGCCAATCCGGGAGCAGACGGGCCGGCTTCGGCCAATGGCCGCCGCGAATGCTAATGAGCGCTGACGCCACGAGGAGGGTCCATTCAAAAAGTCGCAGCTATTGTCGCGGCGCGTTGCGCGCGCCGGCCGGGCCCCGCCGTCGGGCCGCGCGGGGACGGAGCCGGGGACGGAGCCGGGGACTGAGCCCGGCGGCGGCCGCCCATGGCCGGAGCCGCGATGGCCGAGCCGGGCCGCGGGCCCCCCGCCGCGCCCGCGCCCGGCACCGAGGGGCTGCCGCGCGCCTTCCTGCAGAGCCTGCGCACCCTCTTCGACATCCTGGACGACCGGCGGCGCGGCTGCGTGCACCTGCGCGAGATCGAGTCCCGCTGGCAGGGCGCTGACGCGCGCGAGTTACCCCGCGGCGTGCTGGAGGGCCTGCGCCAGGTGGCCCCGGCCAGCGGCTACCTGACCTTCGAGCGCTTCGTGGCTGGCCTGCGCACCTCGCTGCCGAGCGCCGACGGCGGCCCGCGGGGCCAGGCCCGCGCCCCGGCCCGGGAAGGCTGCCCGGCGCGGCCCGGGGTTCAGCAGCCGCCGCCGCCGCCGCGCCTGGTGTTCGCGCCGGCCGACGAGCCGCGGACGGTCCTGGAGAGGAAGCCCCTACCCCTGGGCTCGCGGTCCCCGCCGACCGTCCCCGGCGGCGCGGCCCGGAGCCTGGAGAAGCTGTGCGGGCCAGCAGAGGCAGCGCCCGGTTCCGCGGAGCCCGAGCAGCCCCAGGGCGCGGCGCTGGAGCGGAGCCCGAGCGCGGACTCTGGTGAGTGCGGGGCGGCTTCCAGCCCCGCCTCGTAGCTGTCCGCCCCCCCTCCCCCGACCCCCGCGACCTGCGCCTCTCCTACCGCGGGGGACGGGGGCGGGCAGCTCTAAGTGGCCCCAAGGGCCGACAGCGCCTAGAGGGAAGGGGCCCTCTTGTCTTCCCCGGTGTGCTCCGCGGCCGGAGGCAGGCCAACCCCTCCCCCGCCACCGTGGGAGGCTACCAGGGCCAAGGGGCGGGTGGGTGACTCCAAACTCCACCAGGAAGTCGCCCTACCCGGCCTGAGCTGAGCACTGGGGATTCCTGCCCCACACCTGGGGACACTAAGGCCCTCAGTCGCATCTCTGATAACAGCCTAGGCAGAGGAGTTTCCCTCTAGTGCAGAGGAGAGAGGCTACCCCGACTGAGAGGGGCTCTCTCTGCCTTTTTGGGTGCTTAGTTTGGCAGCTCCACCAAGAGGGCTGGGCCCACTGCCCCCAGCACCGAGGCCGGTGGAGGTGTCCCAGGAAGACCTGGCCTGGTTGCCAGGAAGAGTCAAGTGGTGGGTGGGTGGGTCTCCAGCCCAACTTCAAGGCCTGCTGGGCTGACACCAGGGGGAGACCCAGACGCAGCCCCCCGTGGGTGGTCAGCTGGGTCCTTGCCTGGCTTCCAGTCCAGTTGGCAGTGACAGGAGATGGCTGAACGACCCTGGTGGGCCCCTCTAGTGTCTGCTCTGGGAATAGCAGCTGCATTATGGATCAGGGCTGGGTCCAAACCCCTCAAGGCATTCAGCCTGCATGCCTGCACCCCTGGGCACCCCTCTGAGGATGGACGCAGGGCTGGGCAGGTGGCTAGTGCTCCCCATGGGGCAGCTTTAGGCTCAGGCCAGCCTCTCACTGTCACCTTTACAAGCAGAGGCCCAGACAAGAGGCATGGCATGTGTGCGGGGTGCCAAATGTGGAGCTCCAAGATCCCCTGGCTTCCCAGGAAGAGAAAGGCCCCATACCACACAGAGCCCCCCACCCCGAGACCCAGGCCCCCCTTCTTTGGCCCTGATGGAGCTCAGTGCACCCAGGCCTGCCCTGGCCCAGCGGGTACAGGCTGCTCGCTCAGGCCTAGACGGGGACCGGGCTCCCTGCGCCTGCTGGTCATCCAACTGAACACCCAGTGTGCTGTCATCCGGGAATCTGGGAGCTGCCCCCAGACCAAGCCCAGGTGTTCTGGGGTTGTTCCCTGCCCCCCGGCCTCCCTCTGCTGTATCTTCTCTGCCAGCCATGTAGCACGGGCAGGTTGGGACGCGATCACTGGGCTTGCTTGGAGCCTGTCTGCTAGGGCTGGCCGGAGGCCTGCCCTGCCACCTGGTGCCAACCCTGTGGACATGTCCCCTTCTTGCATCACCCCCCGCTCCCCTTTGCCAGTGCCAGGGGCCTAGCCTGTGAGGCTGAGCCTGGTGTGGGGGATAGGGCTAGGGAGCCAGGGGAAGGTGATTTCCTCCACACCTGCACCCCACTCCTCCCCTCTTGTGTTGCCCTGCATACACTCCCCATCCCCCAGGGAAGCCAGCTGGCCCCGCTGGCTTTTCACCCCTAAGCCGACTCCGCCACAGGTGGATGCCTGAGCCATAGAAACTCATAAGTTCTGCGCTGAGCGCGGTGTTTGCACGTATGTGTTGGCCCGACTTTGTTTTATCCTTCCTGGGAAAAGTTAGGTCTGGGCCAACTGTGCCCTCCCATTTCACCTGCCCCACCTCCTGCCACCCTTAAAGGCCCTGGCAGACAAGGAGAGAGAAGCAAGGAAGCCCGGGGCCCTGCTCACTCACCCTATACCTAGCCGCCCTTGAGCCCCTGCGGTGTACCCAAAGGGCTCTGTGCACAGGGGATGCCCAGACAAAATGGGTAAAGCCCTTGCCCTCAGGGCACTCATGCTGGGGCATGTGTGTGGGCACACGCATTTGTGTTGTGTGTACAAACATGCAGCCTCAAGGACCAGACAGCCCTCCCCAAGATAGGGGTAAGGCGAGTTGGTGGGGGTCAAGTGGGGAACCAGACCCCACAGAGGCAGTGTGTGCAGGGCTAGGCGGTTGCCCGCGCCCCCGGAATGGGTTGAGATGGGGCGCATCCATGCAGAGGCTCCGAACTGCCCACGACCCCAGAGGCATGTCGGCCTGGACACCCAGCTTTGCATTACCAGGCTTGGGGTGGGGGGCATTGAGCTTGACTAGGCAGGCCTGGAAATGAGCCAGGGCCTTGCCTCTCTCTGCAGGTGCACTGGCCTGCAGGCCCCGGGAGCTGGGCCTGGGCGATGCCCGTCGGGCCCCCCGTGCCCGAGGGGAACGTCGCAGACACACCATCACCAGCGGTGTGGACTGTGACCTGGTGAGTGAGGGCTCTCGGGGATTCTCCATCTTGCCTGGGATTGCACTTGGCCCCCACGCTTGGTCTCCTGGACCACCCCTCCACCTGGGAGGTAGCAGCCAAAGCTGGGTCCCAGGGGCTGGAATGTCAGTTAATTACAAACATGTCTCCCCATGCGGGCTTGAACCCGCTTGAGGGATGGCTCAGGGCCAGATGAAGTCCTTTAGAGAGAAGCAGCCTGGGTGTGCCGTGGCATGTGGAGTGGGCACGGCCCCTCCCCAGAACGGCCCCACACCAGCCGGCTTCATGACCTCCCCTTCGCCAAGTTAGCCCGGCTCACCGGCTGCGTGCACACCGCTTGCCCGAAGGGGAGCTGCTGAGCTGGGGAGTGTTGCCTGTGTTCCCCAGGGGCAGGCTGCGTGGAGGGCCGAGGGAGGGCCGTGTTCTGGGGGGCTGTGCTTCCCGGCACGGGCGCGGGCAGGTCGGTGCCGGCGTGGGGTGGTCTGTGGGCCGTGGCTCCGCACGCACACATGGAGGCCCGCGCAGGCGAGCACAGTCTGCGTGCTCACTCGCGCGTGTGCCCCCCACGGGGCAGCTGCAGCAGATGCGGGAGCTGGAGCAGGAGAAGGAGGTGCTGCTACAAGGCCTCGAGCTGATGGCGCGGGGCCGTGACTGGTACCAGCAGCAGCTGCAGCGCGTGCAGGAACGCCAGCGCCGTCTGGGCCAGAGCAGGGCCAGCGCCGTGAGTGACGCCGCCCGAGGCTGGGCTGTCCCTGTCCCTAGACACAGGCAGCACCCCCAGGGCGGCACAGGACGGCCCTATTCCAGGGCACATGCCCTCCCCCAGGGTGCTGGGACCCCCCACACACACACCCTAGGGCAGAATCCCCCACCAGCAACGCCGAGGGCTCCCTGTCTGCTCTAAGCAGTAATCTGGGGGGACAGAAGCGCCACCCGTGAGGACCCCCCTCAAGGCACGGTGGCTGATCTCTGGCTGGTCCTGCTCGCTGACCGTCCCCTTTCCTGCTCTCCTCCCAGGACTTTGGCAGTGAGGGGAGCCCCCCCCCCACTGGGCCGGCTGCTGCCCAAAGTACAGGAGGTGGCCCGGCGCCTGGGGGAGCTGCTGGCTGCAGCCTGCGCAGGCAGGGTGAGTGCCCCCCAGGCCGCCCAGCCCCGCAGAGGGCCCGTGCCCAGCGTGGCGCCACCCCTCACCCTGTGCCCGGGAACGCCAGGCCTGCCTGACCATGCCCTCCCGTAGGCTCTGCCCTCGTTGTCCTCGGGGCCCCCGTGCCCGGCCCCGGCCCCCGCCTCGCCCTCAGCCCCAGGCTGGCAGCAGCAGACCATCCTCATGCTGAAAGAGCAGAACCGGCTCCTCACGCAGGTGAGGAGCAGGGAAGGGTGGGGGTGGGGGCTGGAGGCCTGGTGGGCCCTGACCGACCTCCCGCCTGCCCAGGAGGTGACCAGCAAGAGTGAGCGTATCACACGACTGGAGCAGGAGAAATCTGCCCTCATCAAGCAGCTGTTTGAGGCGCGCGCCCTCAGCCAGCAGGATGCCGGGCCCTTGGACTCCACCTTCATCTAGCTGGCCGTGGGCATGGACACAGCCCTTAGGGCCTGGCCTGGCCGTCAGCCCGGGCAGGTACCTCTTTGAGCCCCACTTAGGCTGAAGACCGCCTGACTGGCCCTGGACACAGGTTTCTTCCTCTCTTGCATTCTGGGCTCCCCCAGGCCCCCCAGGCCCCCTCAGCCCCAGGTGGAGCCAGCGGGTGGGCTGTGGGCCAGAATGTGCCGTGGCCCCGGACACGGACTCGGTCCCAGCCTTGGGGGGCTAGACCGGGGTGGGGCTTCATGGTGCTAACATAGCGTGAAGCTGCTACTGCTGCCGCCAGTGGACAGTGGGGGGCCCCCCACGTTTACCAGATCTCAGGCAGCTCTGGGCAGGCGGGGTTTACGCTGGCCTGTCCTCTCTGACCTGGGGTCTCCAGTGAAAGGTACTGGTCCCACTAGGCTGCACTTCCGGCCGCGGCCAGCAGAGGATGCTCGTGCACGACAGCCGGAGCCGCCCGGCAGCGGCCACTGCGAGGTCTCCCCTGGGGAGGGCTCTGTCCCCACGAGAGATGTCAGCATGGGCCCCCCAGGGGTGCCCCCCAAGGTTCCTTGTAGGCCACGCACCCCCACCGGGGCCTACCCCACATGATTCAAGGTTCCCAGGTGTAGGGACCCCCCACACCCTCCCTGTCCCCCCCCAGCTCGGTGTCAGACTTGGGCCGGCTCAGCCACAGAGCAGGAAAGCCATGGGGTCCAGGAAGAGACGAGGCAGGGTCCTTGTCAGGGACAACTCCCCACCCCTGCACCAGGCCTCCCCCGAAGGGGGAGCCTCCACCCCACAGGGACTCGCCTCCCACACCGAGGACAGGACATCACCGTTGGGTTGTGCGGTGGGGGGGCCCCAGGCATGGGGTGTGAGACCCCATCAACCAGGAGAGTTTGGGCACGTGGACTCCCACAGCCCTGGAGGGTGCCGGCGGCAGAGGAGGGGTCCGGGGTGAGGGTGGCTGGCTGCCGGCCCCAGCTCTGAGTTCCCCACGCTGGGCTTGCAGACGGTGAGGGGGATTGTCCTGAGTCAGGCCCAAATCTGCGCAGCATGCAAGCTGCCCTCCTCGGAGGGTGGGGTGGGCTCTTCTGGGGAGCCCAAGAACCCCCAGGTCTAGACCCACACAGGCTCTGTGGGAGGGGAGCCAAGAGGGGAATGGGGTCTTGAAGAGTAAGACAGGGCCCCCAGCACCCACTGGGACATGCAGGGCAGTGGCCACCCCGGAGAAATCCTCCCGATTGACAGTTTGGGACCTACCCACCAGGAGCTCTTGGATCTGCTCTCCCCCCCTTCCGTCCCACGTCCTCCACACCTGACCCTGAGCCCACCCTCTCACTGGGAGTCTCTGCTCACAGGTCCTCCAAACGCAACCCGTGACATTTCCAAAACTGAAAACTGTACCCCGCCCCCCCCACTCTTGATCCTCCCGTGACCCTATTGCTCAGGGCAGCCCCTGGGCTGAGCCTCTACAGCCTTTCCCAGGCCCTGCCAGGAGCTGGGCTGCAGCCGGACGGCCAGCCTCCCGCCTCTGGTCTTTGCAAACGGTGTTCCATCTGCTAGAACACCCCCTCCCTGCTTCACCTTGCTCACCCCTACCCAGCCCTCCACGACAGAGTGAAGGAATCTGAGGAAGCCATTACAGTGGAGGAGGCAGCCATGTCCCCTGGGGCGTCTGCCCCGCCTGGAGGTTCTGCATTCCCTCTGCTGTCTTCACACAGACAACACGGTGTCCGCCCCAGCTGTCTTCCACCAGGAGACCTTCCGCAGGAAGCGCCCCTTCACTGCAAGATGAGCTGGCTACGTGGAAGGCAACTCAGAGAAGAACCCCCCTTGTCCTCAGTGCTCTACCCAGGCTGTAAACACATGTCCTCTTTGTTTGCAGTCTGAAACCAGGCTACCTGTGGGCCCTAGACACCTCCAGGGAAGAAGTTTAAGTGGCCCCAGGTTGGCAGGTCCCGGTCAGGTGGCAGAAGCAGACCCATCCTCTGCAAAGCACTAGTAACATTTGGGGCTGAGTAAGTCGGGGGCGGGGGGCGCTGTCTTACGGTGTGATGTTGATGTTCACACCCTCGGTTGTGACAACTAAAATGTCTCAAGAGGTTGCCAGATGTCCCAGGGGTGGTGGTGGTAGAAACATCGTCCCTGATTGAGAATCACTGCCCCAGTGATTTCATGTAGGTCAAGTCCCAAGGAAAATGAGCACCTCTACGTTAAAAAGCTTTTTCACACACACCAGGAGTGCACCCACCACGACAGCCAGCAGAAAGAACAGATTCCACAAAAATTTAAGATATTGTAATTATCAGAGAATATACAATAACTTTTATATGTCTGAAGAAATAAAAGATTCTTGAAAATATAAACAAGGAATAGTCTTCATAGTTTCTGATTCTGTGAAAGCATAAGCTTTTGGTCTATAAAGATGAGCAATAAAGCATGAAAAAGCAAACAACCTATAGAAATAAAATGGAAATGAGAACCTCAAATGGACTAAGCTTCCGATGAAAATTTTCAGCTGGAGAGTTAGTGAACCAGAAGAGCTTAGGAAGTGATCCAGAACACAGCCCAGAGTCAGAACGAGAGGCGAGGGTCACTCATCTGGTTGCATTTCCTAGAAGAGGACAAGGAAGGGGGAGCTATATGATGATAAACTGGCTTTAAGTTTCCCAGAATTGTCTAAAAACCTCCGTTCTCTGATCCAGAAATCCCAGCAAATGCCAGCCAGGCTGAATAGGAAGAAAGGCACATTCTCACAAGATCATGAAAGAATCCAGGGAGGAAAGCAGTTGCCTACCAGGGAGCTCATCAGAGGCCCGGGGGAGAGGAAGGCGACGGCCAAGACGATGTAACCACCAACACACAAGGCCAGACCCAGGGAAACCCTTTCAAGAATGAGGATAACATAAATAAAAACATTTCCTCTCCCCACACCCCGAAATGCGAGTTTACCACCCACAGGACTTCACTAAAGAAAATTCTGGAGGAAGGACTTCAGAAAAAAGGCAGAAGTCAAGAAGGAGCCCTAAATAAGGATGAGCTGTCTACTGCTGCAGAATGAATTAACTTGAGGCTCAGTGGTTTAAAGCAGCAGGTCTTTTCTTTCTGTTTCTGTGGGTGAGGAGCTCGGGAGCAGTCGCACTGGACGGTCCGGCTTGGAATGTCCTGTGGCCGCAGGTGAGGTGTCTGCTGGGGCCACTGTCTCCAAAGGGCCAGCTTCCAAAATGGCGCCCTCACGGGGCAGCTGGTAGAGCACCTGGATTCCTTGTCTCCGTGTCCTCGCAGCACTCCATCTGCTTCCCCTAGAGCAGATGACCCGAGAGCCCCTCTGCGAGGACCTTGGCTCAGGAGTCACTGAGTCACAACATCACCTCTGTCTTACCTCTGATGCTTAGAAGCCAGTCCTCAGTCCAGTCCTTTCTCAAGGGGTGTAGGAAGGGAATCGGGCACCACCTTTTCAAGGAAGGAGAATCAAATAATTTGTGGACGTATTTTAAAGCCAATCAAAATACATCATTAAGTCTAAGCAAACATGGACTATATACACAATAGTAGTAATAATAGTAAGTGTGCTAATGGGGGGACCCAGGAGAGAACTGAGATCATGTAGAAAGGGCACGCGGGTAGGGGAGCCTGGAGCTGAGGCATTCTTAGTGCTCGAATTGTTCATAAGAAGGGAAAAGATACTCACTTTAGATTTCATTAAGTATGTATATTAAAATAACTAGGAGAGTCAGGTAAAATAGTGGTTATCCACATACACCTTCCCAAGAACGGAGGGGCAGGCGGACAGGGTGAGAAGAGGAAAAAGTTCAGTCTTAAGAGAGAAAAACACAATAAGGTGATGGAGATATGTTGGTAATCACAATGTATGTGAGTGGACTCAACTCTAGTTTTTTTTTTTTTTATTTAAATTCAATTAATTAACACAGTGTATTATTGGTTTCAGCAGTAGAGGTCAGTGATTCATCAGCTGCATATAACACCCAGTGCTCATGACGTCATATGCCCTCTTAATGCCCATCACCTGGATACCCCATCCCCCACCCACCTCCCCTCCGGCAACCCTCAGTTTGTTTCCTTTTTTTTTTTTTTTTAAGATTTTATTTATTCATTTATTTGACAGAGAGAGAGAGAACAAGCAGGGGGAGCGGTAGAGGCAGAGGGAGAAGCAGGCTCCCCGCTGAGCAGGGAGCCCAATTCGGGGCTCGATCCCAGGACCCCAGGATCACGACCTGAGCCAAAGGCAGACGCTTCACCAACTGAGCCACGCAGGTGTCCCTATTTTCAACTTCCAGAGGAACCTCCATACTGTTTTCCAGAGTGGCTGCACCAGCTTGCATTCCCACCAACAGTGTAGGAGGGTTCCCCTTTCTCCGCATCCTCGCTAACGTCTGTCGTTTCCTGACTTGTTAATTTTGGCCATTCTGACAGGTGTGAGATGGTATCTCATTGTGGTTTTGGTTTCTATTTCTCTGATGCCAAGCGATGTTGAGCATTTTTTCATGTGTCTGTTGACCATTTGGATGTCTTCTTTGGAAAAATGTCTGTTCATGTCTTCTGCCCATTTCTTCACTGGATTATTTGTTCTTTGGGTGGTGAGTTTGATATGGTCTTTATAGATCTAGCCATTTATATGATTAGAAATTTGCAAATATCTTCTCCCATTCTGTCGGTTGTCTTTTGGTTTGTTGACTGTTTCCTTTGCTGTGCAAAAGCTTTTTATCTTGATGAAGTCCCAATAGTTCATTTTTGCCCTTGCTTCCCTTGCCTTTGGAGACGTGCCTAGCAGGAAGTTGCTGCAACTAAGGTCAAAGAGGTTGCTGCCTGTGTTCTCCTCGAGGATTTTGATGGATTCCTGTCTCACATTTAGGTCTTTCATCCATTTTGAGTCTATTTTTGTGTGTGGTGTAAGGAAATGGTCCAGTTTCATTCTTCTGCATGTGGCTGTCCAATTTTCCCAACACCATTTATTGAAGAGACTGTCTTTTTTCCATTGGATATTTTTTCCTGCTTTGTCGAAGATTAGCTGACCATAGAGTTGAGGGTCCATTTCTGGGCTCTCTGTTCTGTTCCATTGATCTATGTGCCTGTTTTTGTGCCAGTACCATACTGTCTTGATGATGACAGCTTTGTAGTAGAGCTGGAAGTCCGGAATTGTGATGCCACCAGCTTTGGTTTTCTTTTTCAACATTCCTTTGGCTATTCGGGGTCTTTTCTAGTTCCATACAAATTTTAGGATTATTTGTTCCAGTTCTGTGAAAAAAAGTTGATGGTATTTTGATCGGGATGGCATTGAATGTGTAGATCGCTCTAGGTAACATAGACATTTTTTTTTTTAAGATTTTATTTATTTATTCATGAGAGACAGAGAGAGGCAGAGGGAGAAGCAGGCTCCCAAGGAGCAGGGAGCCCAATGCGGGACTCGATCCCAGGACGCTGGGATCATGACCTGAGCCAAAGGCAGACGCTCAACCATCTGACCCACCCAGGCACCCGGTAGCATAGACATTTTAACAATATTTATTCTTCCAATCCATGAGCATGGAACGTTTTTCCATTTTCTTTGTGTCTTCCTCAATTTTTTTTTTTTTTTTTTTTTTGTGAGCATTCTATAGTTTTCTGAGTACAGATCCTTTGCCTCTTTGGTTAGGTTCATTCCTAGGTATCTTATGGTTTTTGGTGCAATTATAAATGGGATCGACTCCTTAATTTCTCTTTCTTCTGTCTCATTGTTAGTGTATAGAAATGCAACTGATTTCTGTGCATTGATTTTTTTAAAAGATTTTATATATTTATTTGAGAGAGGGAGAGTGAGAGTGAACACGAGAGGGGGGAGGGTCAGAGGGAGAAGCAGAATCCCTGCTGAGCAGAGAGCCTGATGCGAGGCTCGATCCCAGGACCCTGAGATTATGACCTGAGCCAAAGGCAGACGCTTCACCGACTGAGCCACCCAGAAGCCCCTGCATTGATTTTATATCGCCACTTTGCTGTATTCCTATATAAGTTTTAGCAATTCAGGGGTGGAGTCTTTTGGGTTTTCCACATAGAGTATCATGTCATCTGTGAAGAGTGAGATCAACTCTAGTTTAATTGTCAGATTGGAGTTTTAGAAATTTGGATAGCTGTTTTAAGAGACAGACCTAAATATGGCATCAAAAACAAAAACAGGAAAAGCTTGAGCAGTTGTATTAATATAAAACTAAAGAGATTCTAAGGCAAAAGACATTACTAGTGATGAAGAGAGTAAGTCCCTAATAATAAAAAGCTTACATCACCAGGGAGATACAATAACCCTAAACCTGTAATCACCCAATAACAGCCTCAAACTATGTAAAATACCAAGATGCAGACATGTCACTGAGGAAGATACACAGATGACATGTATGTACCTAAAAAGCTGTCCCATGGGATTAGCCATTAGGAAAATGGGATACGTGAAATATTGCACCCCAAACGGAGCTGCTAAAATAAATACCCATGGTGACACCATTTGCTGGCTAGCAGGTGGAGAAATGGAATTGCTTGGACATTATTGGTGGGAATGTCAAAAGATACAGCCATTCTGGGAAAGAGTTTGGTAGTTCCTTTTAAAACTAAAGTTAAGGGGTGCCTGGGTGGCTCAGTTGTTAAGCGTCTGCCTTCGGCTCGGGTCAAGGTCCCAGGGTCCTGGGATCGAGCCCCACGTCGGGCTCCCTGCTCCGCGGGAAGCCTGCTTCTCCCTCTCCCACTCCCCCTGCTTGTGTTCCTTCTCTCGCTGTGTCTCTCTGTCAAATAAATAAATAAATAAAATCTTTAAAATAAAAAATAAAAAAATAAAACTAAAGTTAACTTACCAAATGCGACAGCTAGTTAATTTTGTGTCACCCTGGCTGGGGTATGGTGCCCAGGCGTTCGGTCAAACACCTATCTGGATGTTGCTGTGAAGGGTCGCGTTAGATACGATTCACATTCCCATCAGTAGACTCTGAGTAAAGTAGATCACTGGAATCTGGGTGGGCCCCATCCAATCAGTTTAAGGCCTTAAGAGAAAAGGGCAAAGCCCCTCAAAGAGGAAGGGATTCTGCCTGCAGATGCTGTTGGACTCAAGACTGCAACACTGACCCCCGCCCCACCCACCGAGTCTCCCACCTGCTGACCTGCCCTGCAGACTTCAGACTTGCCATCTCCCACAACTGCGTGAGTCAGCGCCTCAAAATACATCTTTCCCTCTCGCTCACCATATACACACAGAGCCCGTATGAAGCATCCTAATACATGACACAAGCCAGCAATTGCATTCTTGGGCATTTATCCCAGATAAATGAAGACACTTTCATGCAGGAACATGTACATATTCATAGCAGCTTTACTGGTAATAGCCCCAAACTAGAAACTACCCAGATGTCTTTGTCTGGGTAATTGGTTGAACAAACTATGGTCCATCCGCACCGTGGGATACAATTCAGCCGTAAAAGGAAGGAGCTGTTGATATGCTCACCGGTGTGGGTGAACCTCAAGGAACCTGCTGAGCGCTACAAGCCAATCTCAGGAGACATGCGTGATCCATTTATGCAGCGACTGTGAAGAACGGGGTCGTGTGAGGGCGTCTTGTGATGGTTCCCTTGAGTTTCTTGGTTGAGGTGGTTACACAGGTTGCACATGTGATAAGGCCGCCGAGGGCCACACACACACACGCACACGCACACGCACGCACAGGCAGTGCATACAGTACCGGCGAAGTCTAGATGAGCTCCTAGACGTACCAACGTCGGTTTCTCAGTGTCGCTTCTGGACCATATGGTTGCATGAGCTCTCAGCGCCGGGGAGCACTGGGGAGATGGTACAAAGGACACCCATATCCGTTTCTGTGCAGCTTTCTATGGACTCAAGATGAATAGAGAGAGAGGTCTCGATGAGCATACACATCTCAAGACTTGTCAGAACAATAAAGAGAAATTGATAAACCCACCATCACAGTTGGAAATGTCAGTAAGACGCCAGGCCTGAGTGTTTTGCAGGCAAGTTCTACCCATCAGGCAAGGAAGAGGTAATCCAAATGCTATGTAAATTTTTCCAGAGGAGAAGTTTATGATGCTAGTGTGACCTTGAAATCCCAACCAAAGAGCTGCCTCACAGGAAAGGGGGAGTTCGGTCTCATCCCATCCCGGCAACATGCTGGTAGCCTTAACAATAAAGCTGTTTGTTCCTCAGTTACTCTGCGAGCTCCGGGAAAACCGCAGGCACATCCCACAAAGAGAGGAGAGGACTGCTATTTTATGGAGAAGGAGGATGAAGTGCGAGGGGTTCCTGAAGCCAGGTCCGCCGAGAGAAGCAGGCGTTCGGGGTGATGACCACCGGCGAGCTGCAGCGGCCGATGTCTTCTAGGAGGAGCAGTGCGCGTGCCTCCCTGGTGGGGTCCTGCTGAAATCCTGTGGACTCTGAGGCTTCTTCCCGGGGGTGCGGCTCCCCCTTCTGGCCTCGGGACTCCGCTTTAGCGGGGTTTCTCTTTACTACTATGGCACAGCACAGCTGGAGTGTAGACCCAATGTCATTGCTGTTGTGATCCTGACACCAGTTCTAAAAATTTCTGTGGAAGAGCTCGGGGCTCCAGGAAGAGAAGCAGGGAGAGGGGACTGTCTTCCCAGAGAGGAAGACACACGAGCGCTCCCTGGACGGTGCCACGTGCTGGGTGCGCTGAGCTGGAGGACATGCCCGCAGACGTGGCATGTGGCCTGGGCCAGCCCTTCCCACACATCAGGGCAGAGAGGCCGGCCCCACATGATCCAGGGCCCGGGACAACCGGTTCTCCACACGGGAGAACGGGGCTCAGAGCCCTTCCCTTGCATCCTACACACAAACCACTTCCAGGTGGATCAAAGGCTGGCCCTGAGCAAAACAGCAAAACCCCCAGAGCACGACTTAGGAGAGTATCTGACGACCTCACGACGCACACAAGACCACAGAGCAGAAAACAACTAATTCAGAGCTTCCGGGACTTCACGGCTGGAGGATGAACGTCCAGAGCATAGAGAAAGACAGACAGTCTCTAGAAACTGGATGAAGACTTTGAACAGACGCTTCGCAGAAGACAAGAAAGACACACTATGCTGTCTCTTCAGTAACCGAGGAAACGCCACTAAAATCTCGGGATTTCATCTTCACCAGCTTCTCAAAAATCTAAAAGCTGCACGATTCCAAACGCTCGTAGGGATGCAGAGAAATGAAACCGCGGGCCAGATGGCACCCCATTCCGAAAACGATATAGGATTTGCTCGTGAGCTGAACACACACATGCACGCAGCCACCAGCGAGCTCCTGGGACCTCGTCCCAAGACTCGCATGCAAGTGCGCAGATGCACACAGCAGCAATCTTAGAAAAAACAGCCTGAAGCCAGAGAGCCCTGCGTGCTCACGCATGATGTGTCAGCTTCGGTACAATCACCGTGGAAAACAATGCAGCAGCCAGAATGAACAGACGACCCCTTGAGCTGTCGACATGGGTGCATCTCAGAAGTCGTGGGAAAGAAGCACGTTACAGAACAGAATGTCCAGTGTATAAAATCGGGTCCGCAAACCAGGAAAAGCAACACGATACATTATTTAGAAATGCACGGGTAGGTGGAACACTCTAAAGAAAAGTGAGAGAGTAACAAACACAAAATCCAAGAGCAGACCACCCAGGGGCGGCTGACGAGCCGGGTTCCCGTACCTGTTCCTGGGTCATTATTCCTTCCACGGCACATGTGCGACCCACCCGCTCTCCCGTGAGTCTGCTGTCCCTCACGAGGCAGCGCAGGTTTTTCTCCCTCCTAGGGAGCCTTTGACAAGTCTGCTCTCCTCAGGACAGGGGTGGGTGGGCCTCCCCAGTGCCCACACCATGTAGTTCAGGAGCACCCCTTTCTCACTGCACATGCACAGAGCCTACTATGTCTCTGGCCCACAGGAGGTGCCCAGCAGGTGTTTGTTGAATGACTGAATGAGCACATGAAGAAAGGGAACAGTAAGTTGTGAACACGAATGAAGGGAAGTCTCACTAAAGTGGGCTCTGGATGCCAGAAGGGGAGGCTGGAAGGGGGAGCCAGACCACGCAGCTTCAATGACAGGAAGAATCATCAGCCCCAGGCCCCACCAGGGAAAGATGTGCACTGTCCCTCCTACAAGAAATCAACCCTCCGCAACTCATCCTGTGAAAAATCTCCATCGCCCGGAACTCTTGCTTCTCTCCAGCGGGCTTGGTTTCAGAACAACCCCTCCCACTTCCTCCTTCTTCTCCATAAAATAGCATTCCTCTCCTTTCTCTGTTGGATGAGCCTGCGGTTTTGCTAGAGCTTACAGATGCCGAATTGCAATTCTCTGTTATTCCCAAATAAACCCATTTTTGCTAGTAAAATAGGCTGTCTTATATTTAAGGTTAACAGAGTGAAGGGCCTTTAACAGTTAAGATGCTTCAGCCACAAGAGGACGTGGCTCCCAACGAGGAGACTGAGGCATGGGGCCTCAGCAAATGTCCGCAGCCTGGGAGGTCCGGCTCCTGTGGGGGGAGGGGGCTCTGCGGACCCCTCTCCCCTCACCTCTCTGCAGCTGCATTCTTCTGCCAGGACCCAGGGCCAAGCCGTGCACAGCACATCTGGAGCTCTCCTAACCCGTCACCCCCAGGTTCCCGGGGGGCCCCTCCCACGCAGAAACCCCCCTTTCATGCCCCCCGCCAGCCCACCTTCCACTCCAGAAGGAAAAGCGTCTCTGCACCAAGGAAGGATGTGCCCGCCCGGGGTTCTGTTTCAGAGAGAGCTCTCCCAGGCTGTTCCCTGCTCCCTGCCTGCCTGCTGGGCCCTCCGCCATGAGCCCTCCGGCATCCAGGCCTCGGCTACCCTGGCCCCATCCTCTCATGGCTGGTGGGCCTCCATCCAGGGACCAACCAGAACATCAGGGAGCCCTGCTTGGGCTTGGTGGGATGAGGTGTGGGGGCTGGGGGCCAGCACGGGGTGGGCAGGCCTGCAGGCAGCCCCCGGTGCCCTTGCTTGCACCGGGCTCCCTGTGGGCCGCCTTTGTCTCTCTTTTCAATCTAATCTGCAGGCCTCTCCCTCCTCTGTGCTTTCCCCCCACCCTCCCACCCCCGCGGAAGAAAGGCCTAGAAGGGGGAGGGGTGCTGGCAGGGGAACGGGCCTGGAGCCCTGTGCTGGCCACACCCAGAGACTTGGCTGGAGCCCAGCCAGACAGGGCTGTGAGGAGGCTGAGCCATCTCCGGGACTCCCACCCTTCCTGTTGTTGGGGTCCAGAGCTGAAAGAAAGGCTCCTTTGGTAAGCCTGTGACACCAGACCCTCAGCCTGGGCAGCATCCCAGCCCAATTGTCCCTGCCGGCTCCAGCCAGCCAGGGTGCTGCCCAGACCCTGCCCCCATCAAAGGCCACCCTCTGGCCCCCCACCTCCCTGCCCTGTCACTGGCGCTCCGGGTGGTCTTGCCACATGGCTCCCTGCTGTTACATGGCTCGATTCTTGGTGCTGGAATTCCTAATTTGCCCAAGGCACGACGTGGGGGTGGCCCCTGGCCAGGGAAAGGGGTGATGCTTGGCCAGGCTGGCACCCAGGGTACGTGGGGAGTGGAAGCATAGGGCTCAGACATTTCATGGGATTAAGGGCAGAGATGAGGTCTGGGGCTGGCTGAGCACTTGCCTACCCCAGCCAGCATCCAGGGAGGGAGCGGACCACCAGGTCGGGGAGATCTTCTCCCTTATCTCCTGCCCTGTGCACAGAGGACCCTCCTCCTGCTCCCCTCCCCTCCCGCCTCCCCAATCCAGGCTTCTGGGCACCCTCCTCCCCAGGAGAAGGGGGCATCGGGGATGGGCCAGGCCCTGAGCCAGGAGGCAGGGCCTGGGTTTCCTTTCTCAGCTTGGTGTGACTGTGACCATCTTGCCCCTTTGTCTACCTGTGTCCTCACCTGTCACCTTGGGACTAGGGCTGGGTGAGGTAGGTCTGGCCTCATGTTCTCTGGCTGCTCAGCTTTGAGCCCCACCCTGCACGTTGAAGGGCAGGCCCCGCCGGGGTCAGCTTGGTGTCCGCAGGGCCTGACCCTACACTTGCAGCTACTGTCATGCAGCGCCGGGCTGGGTCGGCACCACTGACCCGCTGGCCCTTCACTGCTTTAAGGCTGGGGCAGGGACCCAGTCGGGAACCCATGTGGTTCCTGACGCTAGGGCTGTCTCCTTCTTTCAGGACCAGGCCAGGGAAAAGCCAGCCACTCCAGCCGCCTGACCCTCTGACCACGGCTGCCTAGGAACCAGCCCAGCCCACCCTTCTGCCTACAAGCCCAGAGACTCCCCCGGAGACGGCTGGGAGCTTTCTAGGTCCCGCCGGGTGGAATCGGCGAGTGCCCACAGGCAGACCCTGGTAGCCAGCACTAGGGGTCTGGGGGTCCCGTCAGAGGGCATGAGTCTCTGGGACTGGGCGGCCCGGAAGGCGGAGGGTGGGCGCTGGGAGGGGCGGCCCGGGTGATTCAGCGGCAACTTCTCTCACCTGCGCCGGCGGGCCCGGGCGGTCGGTGGGCGGGCGGCCAGCCGTGGGCGGTCCTGGCCCGCCAGTGGGCGTGGCCAGCCGCGGACCGTGCCCGTTCGCGCCCCGCCCCGGGCGCCTACCCCCGGGTCCCGGGCCCTCGGCCTCCCGCTCCCTGCCGCCCCGTGGACAACGCCTCGCCCACCCGCGCGCCCGCCTATGGCCGGGAAGGTGCTGTCGCTGCTGCCGCCCTTGCTGCTGGCCGCGGCCGGCCTCGCGGGGCTCCTGCTGCTATACGTCCCCACCCGCGACGTCCGGGAGCCGCCCGCCCTCAAGGTGCGCTCGGGCAGCCGGCGCAGTCCGCGGAGTAGCGGACCCGGCTGGGAGGCTCGGACCTGAGCAGGGCCCGGCTGCGCCCGCCTGGCAGCCCCGGACCCCCCACCCGCGCTGCGCTGCGCTCCCGGCCCGGCGGGGTGGAGGCCTGGGAACTCCCGCGCGCCGCGTCCGCCGCGGAGCCTGTCGCGGGCGCGGCCGGGGAGCTGTCTCTCCGCTCCCCCAGAGGCAGCCCCTGGACGCCGCATGCTGCGGCTGGACCCGTGGCCCCCAGCCCTGTACGGCCCCCAGGGACGCATCTGCTCCAGGTTCAGCCACAGGCGCTGGAGGCCAGGGATCCCTCCTCACCCACCCGGAGGCCCTGACAGTGCGGGGTGGGGGGTGCTGCCCTCCGGGGGCGCCTGGCAGGGTCCTAAAGGAGTTGGGGTGGACTAGGCCAGATCTCCCACCAGTCTTCAGGAGTCCCCCCCCCCCGGACTCCCTTGACCCTTTATTGGACTTGTGTGAAGGGGGGTTGGTGTGAGTGTGTGGGTGCTCCAAGCCCCAGGGGCCAGGAGGTCACAGGAGTGGGTGCTCTGTAGCCAAGGGCTACGACTAGGTGGGGCTGGGGCTGGGGTGGCCCGATAAGGATTCGCGTGCTGATGCTGCCCTTCCCAGGTTGGGGAAGGGGACTGGGGTGGCCCCTTTCTGGGCTCAAGAGGGCATGTTCTCCAGTTGGGTTCTCACTGTGGGAATCCTGGCCCTTGGGAAATGGCCCTTTCAATTGCAAGGAAGGCCCATGCAGCCCCTCTCAGCTGGGCAGGACCCAGCTGTCTGTCACTGGTGCTGGCTTGAGGCTCAGGGAGGGGGTGTTTTCAGGCATGCTTCCAGATCCTGAGGTTGGGTTGAGATTGGGGAGGTGGGGGCAGAGAAGAGGAAGAAAGAGTGGGTGGAGGGGGTTCCTGCAGCTGGGTTTCTGTTTTGGAACCTGGGGACCTCATGTCCCCAGGGCAAGGGGCAAGGGTGGTCCCAGGACTCCTCTGACCCCGACAGATTCCCTCAGCTTGCCCTTGCCAGGAAGGTTCTTGCAGTCAGAAGAGAAGAGGCTCCAGGCCACCTACCCCTGGCTGCCCCCATTCTCTCCCCAACCAAGCTGTGCTCTGTGGTTGTCCCTGGCGCCCGAGCCCCAGTACTTCATTCTGGAGGTTCCAACCTTGCCATGGGGTGGGGTAGGGTAGAGACCTGGGGGAGCCAAAGGGCATGGCCTCAGGCCCCACCCCCATGGCTGACCCCACCCTCACCCCCATTCCCAGTATGGCATTGTCCTGGACGCTGGCTCTTCCCACACATCCATGTTTATCTACAAGTGGCCCGCAGACAAGGAGAATGACACAGGCATCGTGGGCCAGCACAGCTCCTGTGATGTGCGCGGTAGGGTCCCCTGAGCGCTAGGCACCCCTGGCTGGGACACCCACTCCTCGTAGGGCCTCAGGGGCCCTGTCTGGCCTGAGCCTCCAGAGTCCTGATGCCTCCTTTGCTTGAGGCGGCTGGGGCCTGCTCCAGGAAGGAACTGCTGGAGGCTCCAAAAGAGAGGCTGGGGCAGTTCATTCCAGAAAGTAAGCCCCAGGTGGTGACTGGGGGGTTGGGCCTTGCCCGGCCCAAGACTGGCACACCCAGGCAAGCCCCTGAGGAGGCACGGCCAGACTGGCAATGCCTGGTGCTTTATCCTGGCACCTGTGGGCACACCCCTGGGCAGGCAGCAGCCTGAGAGACTGGGTGGCCCCCAGGCAGGTGGGCCCCTTTATCTCTGAGGGCTGGAGCTGGGAAGGTGTGTCTAAGCTGCCACCTGGTTTGAGAGCCCAAGGTCCCCAATCCTGCTGGCCCATGGCTCACCTAGGGGCTGCCTGTCAGGCTTGGGCCCATTTGCCCGTCTCCCTCTAGGAGGGGGCATCTCCAGCTATGCAGACAGCCCTTCCAGGGCTGGCCAGAGTCTTGTTGAATGCTTGGACCAGGCACTTCAGGAGGTGCCCGAAGAGAGACACGTGAGCACACCCCTCTACCTGGGAGCCACAGCAGGCATGCGCCTGCTCAAGTGAGTGTGCCCGCCCCCTGACCATCCTCATCTCCACAACAACCTCAGCACAGGGTGGGCCCCCGCACACGCTCAGCCGCGGCCCCGGGCAGACACGGTGCACCCCAGCAGCAGGATCTTGGCTACCTGGGGAGGATGCCCCTCAGAGTCCTCCCTGTGTTACAGCCTGACCAGTCCAGAGGCCTCGGCCAATGTGCTTGCGGCTGTGACCCAGACGCTGACCCAGTATCCCTTTGATTTCCATGGTGCCCACATCCTCTCGGGCCAGGACGAGGGGGTGTTTGGTTGGGTGACCGCCAACTACCTGCTGGAGAACTTCATCAAGGTGGGCCTGATGGCCAGCCCAGTGAGCCAGGGGGCGTGGGACCCACCCACTGGCTGACCCCAACCTCCACTCCCCACAGTATGGCTGGGTGGGCCGGTGGTTCCGGCCAAGGAAGGGGACGCTGGGGGCCATGGACCTGGGGGGCGCCTCCACTCAGATCACCTTCGAGACAGCCAGCCCAGCTGAGGATCCAGCCAGTGAGGTCCAGCTTCGGCTCTATGGCCAGCACTACCGGGTCTACACGCACAGCTTCCTCTGCTATGGCCGTGACCAGGTCCTCCGGAGGCTGCTGGCTGGTGCACTGCAGGTGCCCCACCACCCCGGCCCACCTGCACTACTGTGCCCTCCTGGAAGGAGGGGGGGTGAGAAGAGATGGGAGCCAAGGGTCCAGGGCAGAGCCTGGACTGAGGGGGGCTGCTCTGGGCAGCAGAAGCCAAAGCGGGGCTTTAATCAGCCGGCAGGACAGATGCGAGGGATCTCTCATGCGCAAAAGCCAGGTGGTCTGGGTGGGTCTGGTGAGCGCCTGGCTGGGTCTCCAAAGGCCTGGAGTGCCTGGCCAGGGGGGTGGGTTTTGTCCAGCAGACAGTGGGGAGCCATGGACTGCTCTTGAGCACAGAAGCGATGTTGCCCAAGCGGGACTTACGGGAGATTCATCAGGCAGGTCCTCTGGGGAGGGCCTCTGAAGGCCCCGGGCTGGGGGCGGTGGGCAGTGCCCGGCATAGGGGTGATGCCTGTCACACCCTTGCATTCCCCCCAGACCCATGGGTTCCACCCTTGCTGGCCAAGGGGCTATTCCACCCAAGTGCTGCTTCAGGACGTGTATGAGTCTCCATGCACTGCGGCCCAGCGGCCCCAGGCCTTCAACAACAGCACCAGGGTCAGCTTGTCCGGGACTAGCGACCCTGCCCTCTGCCGTAGCCTCATCATGGGACTCTTCAATTTCTCCTCCTGCCGCTTCTCCCGATGTTCCTTCAACGGCGTCTTCCAGCCCCCTGTGGCTGGGAACTTCATCGTGAGGCCAGGGGATGGGGGTGGGGGCCGGTGCCCTGTAGCCTGTGGGGTGTGCTCTTGGTATGACTGTACCCCCCTTGCAGGCCTTCTCTGCCTTCTTCTACACCATGGACTTCCTGCGGACGGTGATGGGGCTGCCTGTGGCGACCTGGCCACAGCTGGAGGCAGCGGCGGTCACGGTCTGCAACCAGACATGGAGTGAGGTGAGGCCTCCTCCCCGCTCCCCCAGGGCTGCGCCAGAGGGCCCGGCCGGCCAGCATCAGGCCCCCCTGCCCAAGATCTGGAGGACAGAGGGAACAGCAGGGCACGTGCAGTGAAGTGGGGTGGGGAACGGTGGTAGCAGGGAGGACCGGCAGAGCTTAGGGGTAGGGGAGCCAGGCTTCAAAGACGTCTTCCAGGTTTCTGGCTTCTGCCACTCGTCAGACACGTGCCAAGTAAAGGAAGTGGTGTTTTCATAGGTGGAGGTGGGGTGCCTGCCAAACCTCGGGAGAAACACAGTGTCTCTAGGCTCTGGTGGTGACAGAGGCCCCATCCTGTCTTCTGTGTCTAAGTCTCAGGCAGACATGGCCGGGGGTGGGGGGGCAAAAGGCTAGCCCAAGGTCCATGCTGAAGGCCTGGTGCTTCTCCTGGGCCCCTGACCTCGCACTAAGGTTGCTGCCAGCCTGCTGCTCCCTGGGTGGCCGTCCCTGCTGGCCCCTCCAGGTCCACCTCCAAAGCAGGCGTAGCCCACTGCCATCCGGAAGTCACACTGTTGGTCCTGGAGGGGACCGTCCTGCCTGGGGGTGGTGGGCCCTTTGGCCGCTGATGCGTCTCTGGCCCCTCATTGCCCGTGGGTGTGTGTTGGGGTGGAGGGGTACAGCACGCCGCCGGCCACCGCTCCTCGTGGGCCAAGACCTCCAGGTGGCCGCCCGCCCACCGGTCTCTCCTGTGCGTCGCAGCTCCAGGCTCGGGCCCCGGGGGAGCGGGCCCGCCTGCGCGACTACTGCGCGGGGGCCATGTTCGTGCAGCAGCTGCTGAGCCGCGGCTACGGCTTCCACGAGCGCGCCTTCGGAGGGGTGACCTTCCAGAAGAAGGTGGGAGCCGGCGGTCCGGGGGCGCGGAGGGGCGGGGCCTCCCCGGGCTGCGCGGGGGGCTGAGGCCGAGCCCCTCGCCCGCAGGCCGGGGACACGGCGGTCGGCTGGGCGCTCGGCTACATGCTGAACCTGACCAACCTGATCCCCGCCGAGCCGCCGGCGCTGCGCAAGGGCACAGACTTCAGCGCCTGGGTCGTCCTTGTCCTGCTCTTCGCCGCCATGCTTCTGGCCGCGTTCGTCCTGCTGCTGCGCCAGGCGCGCTCGGCCAAGTCGTCGAGCGCCATCTAGGGGCGAGCTGGGGACCGCTGCCCCCGTCGCGTCTCCCGCCCCCACCGCTGCCCCGACCGAGCGCGGACGCTGGCGTGCACGCCCACGGGGGGCCGGGCTGCGCGAAGGGAACCGAGTCCAGGCCCCGCCTGCCGGCTCCAACATCCTGCAGCCTACAGGGTCTCCCGGCCCTCCTCTTCCTGGGGGTGGGGGCTTCAGCCACCCCGCAGCCCTCAGCCCGTCCAGGGCTGGGTGTGTAGGGAGTGGAGTTAGGGCCCTCGGAGCACCCCCGCCCTCCGGGGTCTGGGTCTGTATGAGGGGGAGGGTCAGAGCCCACAGCGCCTACTTGTAAAGATTTTGTAATACAAACTTCTTTCTAGAGCACTGGAGAGAATGTTCATAGGGTGGGGCCTCCTTGCAGCTGCCCACCCCCCTCCCCGCAGCTGTGTTGGCCAGGAAGACCCACTGCTAGTCCCAAGGCTGGCCCCAGGCTCTTCCTACTTCCTTCCTCCCTGGGCACAGACACACAGCGGTGAAGATCCTGCTCCCCTGCTCCAGGGCTGGGCCTGGAGTAGCTGTGGGATGGCGGCCCAAGAGAAAGTCCCCGAGTCCCCTGAGTCTTATCTGGCCAGCGGGGCCCCTGCAGCACCTCCAGATCTGCGACAGTGACCCAAGCAAGACTGGAGGCTGGGCCCTGGCCTAGAATTGGCCTGGGGGTGAGGGTGGGGAGCGTGGAGGTGGTAGAAGGGGGAGGTAGTGGGCAAGGCAGCTGCCTAGAGCACTCAGTGCTGGAAGGGACTGGGGGCCCCGGGGGGGGGGGGGAACTCTTGACGGGAAGTGGTGCTGGGGGCGAGTTGAGATGAGGGCCAGGAGGGTGCAGGGCCCCAGTGCTCAGAGAGGAGCACCTGGTGAGGAGCCTGGCTATAAAGCCCAGGTGCCGTCACATTGGGACACAGCTCCCCTCCTGCCTGGGTGCCCTCTTCCGCATCCCCAGGAGGTTCCAACCTTGCCACGGGGTGGGGTAGGGTAGAGAGCTGCCGCTCCCCCAGCCTCGGCCTGTAAGCACTGTTTTGTTCAGCGTGGGAAGGCGTGGTTTGGGCTGTGTCTCCCTGCCCCCCAACCTTTCTAGAAAGTGAGCGCAGACACTATTTCTGTCTGGTCAGTGGCCTGAGGGGAGAACGGCGGTGCATGTCCTGCTCGCGCACCCCCACCTTCTGCAGGGTTTCGAGCCATTCACAACCCTGGGGGCAGCCAGCCCTCTCTTTGGAGTTCTGAGGCACAGAGGGCTGAGGGGAAGCATGGGGGGCTCACCCTTGTTCTCTCAGTGAGGTGAGTCAGAGGGAGGTTTCCCAGGTGGGATGGGTGGGCGTGCTCTCTGGGGGCAACAGGTGCAGAGTGAGGGGGTGCATCCATAGCTGCTTGTTGTCCTGAGGCCTCAGGGACCTAGGGACCGTGGACAGCTCCCAGCTGTCCCTCATCAGCCGCTCCAGGTCACTCTTGCCCCCTGGTGGCCTCACTGAGAGCAGCCGCCCCGTTCCAACCATAGCGGTCACCGGCACCGGCCTCCTTCTGGGCGTGTGCTTGCTTTTATCATGGGTCTCTGAGGGCCCAGGTGCGTCTTTGGACGCACCTTTCCCTCCGTGTGCGCCTGGTGTCCCGGAGTTCCTGGGGCTCGCGCCTCCAGGCCGCAGGCAGGTCCCCTGCTCCAGCGGGGTGGAGGTTGGGGGTTGGGTGGGATCCCGAGGGAAAAGTGTATCCCGGGGAAGCGCACCCCAGGCCGGGCCGGGTATGTAGAGAACAGAGAAGGTCCCCGGCAGCAGAGGCCACAGGCGTCGAGGCACCCCGAGGCCTGGAGCGAGGAGGTGGAATCCGAACCCGAGGAAGGGGGAGGGGGCGCAACCTGGAGGCGCCGTCCCGCCCCCTCAGGTGGAGCGCGCAGGCGCACTCCCCAAGAGCCGCTCGCCGCCGCGCCTCGATCCCGGATCCTTTGCCGCAGCGTCAGCGCCGCCGCCGCCTCCTTTCCTCCTCCGCCTCCGCGCCCCCCTCCTCCGCCGCCGCCTCCCCGACGCGGCGCCCGCAGGCCGCGCCGAGCCCCGGGCCGCGCGGTGCCATGCTGCCCCGGCGGCGGCGCTGAAGGATGGCGACACCCGTCCCTCCGCCCTCCCCGCGACACCTGCGGCTGCTGCGGCTGCTGCTCTCCGGCCTCGTCCTCGGCGCGGCCCTGCGCGGTGCCTCCGCCGGCCGCCCGGGTGAGCGAGTGCGGCCAGCGCAGGCCGCGGGGCGCCCCGGGGCCCGGGATCGCCCGGCGGCGCGGCGCCGTCACCCTCCCCGCCGCCGCCGCCCTCGCCCGGGCCGCAGGCCCCGCCTCGCCCGGGATGGGGTAAACAGGCCCGGCCCGGAGGGCGCGGCGCCCCGGGCACCGAAGGGCTCTGCCGGATGGGGCTCCTCCTGGGTTCCTGGCGGCGAACCTGAACTTCACGCGCGTCTTGTCTTTGTCTCTGGATCCGTGGGCTTGCTGCGTGTCTGTGTCTGTCTGAGGAGGGTTCTCTCCGGGTGCGCCCGCCGCTGGGAATCCGTCCTGTGCGCGTCTCTGTGTGTGCGCTTCGTCGGCTCCGCGGGTGCGGGCCTGGCGCCGGGTGCCTGCGGCCAGGCTGCTCGTGTCTGTCCTGGGGTCGGGGTCGCAGTGCTGGTCTGCCTGTCCCCGTGCCTCGGGTGGTGTTGGGCACGAACCTTGCTTTGCTGCCGTGGGGGAGTCTGAATTGTCCCAGGCTTAGGGGCTTGTTGCGGCTTCAGTGGAGGCAGGAGGCGCTGCCCTCGAGGGCCCTCTTATGCGCCAGGGACAGAGCTTGAGGAGCCCAGGGTCCTGGGAGACCCGCCCTGCTTCCCAGTTGGGCACCGAAGCTCCAGGCGCGAAGGTCTGCAGGAACCCAGGATCCAAAACGCACCCCCACCCCAGGGCTGACCTGGGAGACTATGCTCATACATTCATTCACTTCTGGCAGCAACATAGGAGAGATGCTATTCTTAGCCCATTTTACAGATGAGAAAACTGAGGTACAAAGAAGTTAAGTGACTGGTACGTGGCACAGCTGGGATGCCAACCTGGGCCTTGTGGTTCTGTGTGTGTGGCCTCAAGAGGCCACACCAGGGCAGGCTTCCTCCTGGACACAGCGCCCCTGGACGGGAGGCCGGAGCATGGCTGACCGAGGAAAATGGAGGCTGCCTGCAGAGAACCTGGCTCTGAGACATGCAGGGTGGGGCCTCCTGAGGAAATGGAGAGTAGCCTCTGCGCTGAGTCCCTGGGGTGGACAGGTGCCATCCCAGCTGCTCGTTAGCATTATGAACTCTCCCAGAAGCCGGGTGTGGTGCCAGCCACTCTCCAGCTGCCACTGTGCCTGGGATCTCTTCCTGCACCCCGAGGCTGGAGTGCACCCCAGGATTAGCCAGGCAGCCGCCCTGTCTTTCTAGGCTGGGGGACTAGGGGTGTAGGGAGGCCTCTGGCACCCAGACCCTGGAGCCAACTTGGGGCTTCAGGCCTCTACCCTTGGCCTGCGCACTCTGGGTTCCCAGCACCAGCAGGGACTGCCTGACTCCCCAGGTACCCCAGCTGGCGGTTGGGGTCCAGGCTGATGTGCTGGCCCAGGCTTAACATTTAACTAGCCCACGCCCCAGGCCAGCTCTCTGGTACTGGTGCCTGTTGACCCAGGTAGTACAGAACGGGGGTCCCCTGGATGGGAGTCGGCCTGCCCGCTGCAGGGGCTGCGGGACCTTCCTGCCTACACATAGGAGGCTGGGAGTATCAGGTCACCAAGGAAACCAAGTCGGGCCCGTCAAGGTCTGGAGAAGGACAGAGCCAGCACTCCCTGATCCCCCACGTAGCTCGGGCCCCAGTGGCCCTCCTGCAGTGTAGGGTGGGGGCTAGGTGGAGAGGAATAGTCCTGGTGCTCCAGAGACACCCCATCCCAGCCTCCCCAACCAGGATCGACAGTCCTGCTGGGTATCTTCCTGGGTCCTCTGGCCCTGCTGCCCTGTAACTGGGGCCAGTGTCCTGGGCCTCAGGGCATTCCCTAGTTTTGAGGCAACTCACCTTCTGTATCCCAGAAGGGAAACTGAGGCATAGAGCGCTACTGCTTTCCATCCCCCAGCATCAGGATGGGACCCATTGGCCATCTATACAGGACACCAGAGTTTGGGCCCAAAGTCAGGGACTGGGCCTGGCCCAAAGTCCCAGGGACTCCCCAGTCCCTGGCAGCGTGACTGCGGGAGTGACCCTGGCCTGGCTTTTGTATCTCAAGCAAGTGAGACTTGCTGACCCCATTCTAGGACTCCCCAGCTCAGCAGCTTCTCTGTGCTCTGGAGACAAGCCAGAGATCAGACACAGGGGGGAGGGACTGTCTTCCCTTGTTCTGTGCCATCTTCCAGCTCTGCTGTAGGGCTGTGGGATGACAGGATGGGACTTGCAGGGCAGCGCTGGGGTGGTGGGAGAGGTGGGTGGCCAGCATCTTATGCTGCCCCCGAGGCAGAGAGAGACCTGGGCCCCACCTTCTAGGGCTTCCAGCCTGGATGGAGGGTCCAGGGCTTGCTCGGGGCCTGTTGAGACAGGAGGCAGGACCTACAGGGCTGCACAGCCCTGGCCAGGAGAGCTGGTGCTGCCCAGACAGTGAGGGACAGCTTCCGCACAGGGCTGGCTCAGGCCTGGAAAGTGGACTCTGGGGAGTGGGTGGGGCAGGGGAGTTCCGATAAGTGTTGGGACAGCTTGTCTTCCTGGTCCTGATCTGTGGCTGTTGGGAGGAAGGGCCTGCCCAGAACAATGGCCGGAGCCAGGCCAGACTGGGTCAGCTCTGTGGGGGAGGGGTGGCCAGGGCAGTGACCGTACCGCCTCTGTGCCGGGGCTGGGCCGAGCTGGGCGGTGATGGGCTCTGCCTTCTGCTTCCTTCCTAGATGCAGCTGCCTGTCCTGGGAGCCTAGATTGCGCCCTGAAGAGGCGGGCGCAGTGCCCCCCAGGCGCGCATGTCTGTGGGCCCTGCCTTCAGCCCTTCCAGGAAGACCAGCAAGGGCTCTGTGTGCCCAGGAAGCGCCGGCCTATGGGTACGGGAGAGAAGAATGTGCTTCCCCCCCTCCCCTGCCCTGATATTTTTGCCCCTCAGCCTCAGCTCCTGGGTCCGCTGAGCTTCATTGGTGTGCCGGAGACTTTTATGTCTCCGAGTGGCCTGGTGATCTTTCCAGATAGCACCAGCCCAGAGCCTGGCAGCGGGCTGAGGTGTGGGGCAGTTAGCCCCTACCAGGGCAAGGGGTGTCCAGTGTGAAATGCTGGGGTGATCCCAGGAGAGAAGGAGTCAGAGTTCCCATCCCCTGCCCCCCGCCCCGGGCTGTCTGGGCCCCTGCCCCGTGTGCCCTTTCTCCATGGCTCACTCATCCTGTGCAATCCATGTGGCTCACCCGGCGATCTGAGCCCAGAATGTCTGGACAGCCAGCCAGATGTTGAACGGCCTCAGGTGTGATGGGGCATTACAGAGGGATGCTGGGGGTGCTGACGTCTGCTGGGGCAGGAGGACCTTCCTGGAGGAGAAACACATTCCTGGCAGTGAGGGGGGCCGCGGAAGGAGATGTACAGGCCTGCTTTAGAAGGTGGCAGGTGCTCTGCTCTTTCCCTGCTGTGTGGAGTGTCTACTTGGAGCCTCTGTCTGGACTGTGGGGCCCGTGGCAGGGACAAGGAGGGGGGGGCCCAGCCACCAGCCCTGTCCCAACAGCTGCCCTCAGTTCCTACTGATTAACTGGTGGGGGTGGGGGGGGAAGAATGGGGCCTCTCCCCTCTTCTTAAGGAGTCACTGCCTGTCTTGGTAGAAAAGGGGTGAGTGATGCATGGGTAACAGGTAGGGTGAGGGGCACCCCTTCCCTTCTCCTCCTGGCCTTTGCGCATTCCCCTGACACCTCCACTCCCTTGCTCCCGCCCCCACTTCCCTGGGAAAGCTGCTGCTCACAGGGACTGCCTTCAGCCGTCACCAAGGCAACTCAGGATGGCCAGGGACTGCAGGCCTGGAGGGAGAAGGAGGCCTGGGCCGGGGGGATCTGGCTCCCGGATGGGCCTCACCTCCTCTGGAGGGCCACCTGCAGCTGGTGTTACCAGGGCGGGGCTGGGGGCCTCCCCACCTGATGGCCCCTCATCCTCTCCAGGGGAGAGCCTGCCCAGGCCCCGACTGGAAGATGAGATTGACCTGCTGGCCCAGGAGCTGGCCCGGCAGGAACCACCACGGCACTCCCCGCTCAGTGCCCAGCCCCAGCCTGAAGCCCGACAGCGGCAGCTGGAGCCGGGTGAGACCCAGCCCATTCCCCCCGGGGCCTCCCTACCACTTTTGACCCCCGAGCTGGTCCTAGTGTTCTAACCTGCCTTCTCTCTGCAGCAGCCACCCTGGGGCTCTCAGAGCGCCGCCAGGGCCCCAACCTGGGGCCCCCCCTCCACTCGGGGAGCCCCTGCACCCACGCCCCACACCTCTTTGGGCTCCCCCGTGTCGTCTGTGCCGGTGCACGTGGCCCCCTTGGAGCCCCGGGGCGGGCGCGGTGACGGACTCGCCCTCGGTAGGTCTGCAGGTCTGTCGGTCTGTCGGTGGGCAGGAGGCAGGGTCCCTCCCCGAAGGCCGCCCTCACCGCACCCCCTCCCCGCAGTGCTCGTCGTGGCGTGCTCGGTAGCCGGCGCGGCCGCCCTCGCCGTGGCGGCTCTCTGCTGGTGCAGGTGAGCGCGGGGCGGGCCAGGCGGACGGGGGACGGCGGGCGGCGACTCCGCGGGTCTCAGGCTCCACTCCCCGCAGGCTGCAGCGAGACGCCCGCCTGACCCAGAAGGCCGACTACGCGGCCCCGCAGGCGCCCGGCTCCCCCGCAACGCCCGGGATCTCGGTGCGTGGCCCCGCCCCGGCCCCGCCCCCCGCCCTCGCCTCCGCGGCCTGACCCCCGCCCTCTCCCCGCGCAGCCCGGCGACCAGAGGCTGGCTCACAGCGCCGAGATGTACCACTACCAGCACCAGAGACAGCAGATGCGGTGCCTGGAGCGGTGAGAGGCCCCCAGCCCGCCCACTCCCCCCCGGGCCGCCCCACCCGGGCGCCGCGCCCCGTGCTCCGCCCGCCCGCCCACCCACCGCCCCGGGCTCTGGGCCGAGGTGCGCCGAGCGGGCCACTGGCACCTGGAGGGTGTGGGAGGACCTAGCGATCCCGCCCCCTACTCAGGCATAAAGAGCCGCCCCAGGAGCTGGAGTCCTTGTCCTCAGACGAGGAGAACGAAGACGGTGATTTCACGGTGTACGAGTGCCCGGGCCTGGCCCCGGTGAGTCCTGCGGCAGGAGCCCTAGGCCGGGCGGCGGGGAGGGGGCGGCGGTGGGGGCGGGCGGGGTGGGGACTCCCCCGTGCGCCCCCACCGCCGCCGGCCTGACCCCGGCCTTCACAGACCGGAGAGATGGAGGTCCGGAACCCGCTGTTCGACCACTCCTCGCTGTCCGCGCCCTTGCCGCAGTGACCTGAAGGCTGCCGCTCCCTTCTCCCCGACTGCATGGCCCACGGGGGGGGGGGGGGGGGGGGGGGGGGGG
>NW_022589824.1:138616-156971 GCF_004348235.1 Phoca vitulina | reverse complement strand
GGGGGGGGGGGGTCGGGGGGGGGCAGGGCGCAGCGTTTCCCATTAAAGAGCCCGTGTTCTGACAGTGGGCGTGCTTGTGGCTGGGCCAGGGCACGAGGGTGGGGGTGGGGGCGGGAACCCCTTATGAGGAGACTCAACCCCCTTCTGCCAGGGATCTTCTCTTTCTTCTTGCACCTGTCCTCTTGAGTCTGAACCCCCAAATGGGGGGATAGGGAGAGCCCTGAGACCAGGCGTGGATGAGGAATCCTGGAAACAAAACCAATTAAAGTACATTTCAAACCAGTCATCTGGGTGTACTGGAGACTGACCTCCGTCCCACCACTTGGGGCCACGGTGGGTGGACCCTGTAGCCGAGGCCTGGGGCTTCCTCCTACACTCCCAGAGATGGGGGGCGTGGGGTGCATGTCTGGGCCCCCCACCCCCGCTCCTGCTCTGAAAGGACTTCTCACCCCCTGCTGGGGAAGAGAGCCTTTATTTTTCTATCAACACAAGAGCACCCCTACTCTTTTCCTCCCGTAAGCCTCACCCCTACTGAAACTTCTGTCTCAAGGAGGGGAGGGGAGCAGTGAAGTATAGGGCCAGGCTGGTCTGGAGTTGGTACCACTCCCCAAAAGGTCCCATTCCGTGTATGCTGAAAAGAGCAGGGGTGTGAGGGCAGTGGGCACCCAACATCCATTTCTGCTCCTGTCCACCTGGGCCGGAAGGCGGGGAAGAACAGGATGCAGGCCCTGAGTGTGGGTTTGTGATGGGAACCACAGAGGCCCCTGGGCCCCTGCAGCATATGTGGGGCAGAGGGATCTGAGGGACGCAGGCTCCACACAGGCTTGTAGACCAGGGTGGGCTGGGCGAGGAGAGAGGGCAGCAGGGACCCTGAATGTCAGGAACTGTGTCGCGGCTCACCCCAGCCACTGACCAGGAGCAGGGAGGCCGGTGGAAGAGAAGATTGACCTTCAGAGCAGGGAGCTGCCCTGTGTGGTCACCGGTGCAGAGGCTGGGTGGGGAGAGGGGTTTTTGGGGCCCAGGGAGCAGCAGGGCCTGCTGCGGATGGAGTGCAGGGGTGGGACCAGCCTGCCCCACTGAGGCTGGGGAGGGGAAAGGGTCAGATGCAGAAGCCCCTTGGTGGTTCCTGGGGGGTGGGGGTCCAGAGAATACTGAACTTCGGGCCCCCGGATAGATGGGGGCAGCCCTGAGAGGAGAAAACAAGGTCCATTTGGGTTCCTGAGGAGAGACCGGTGGGCTGGGCCGGGGGAAATGGGTTTGCCCCTGCTTGGATTGATTGGCTTGTCCTAAAACAGTCCATCTCTAGGGCCAGGGCCCATCCAGACTGGGAAGTCCCTCCCCTCTACCCCGACTTGGGCTGGCCCTCAGCTGGGAGCCTCAGTTTCCCTTCTGTGCACTGGTGTGGGGGATGGCAGGAGGCATGGGAGCTGGGAACCTGTGCAAGGTGAGGGCAGGCCAGTGAGGATCACCTGTCCACTCTCATTTAATCTGTGCCAGAAGGGAAGGTAGCCATGGAGGAAATGGGGCATGGAGCAGTCCCAGCCTCACTCAAGAAGGCCCAGGCAGTCTGGCTTGCCGGCTGGCGCCCACATAGAGGTTCCCCTTGATATCTTGGGTCAGGCCCGGCGTCAAGACGCTTGTGTTTTGCACTTTCCGTGGGCCTGACCTGGGCAGAGAGCGGGCACCCGGTCTTTTCTAGCTCCTCAGAGGTTCCCAACCTGTCCCTGGGGCCCTTGCTGGCTGCCTAGTTCCTGGGGCCCCAGGCAGGAGGGCTCCCTTCCGGAGCAGCTGCAGTGAGGCAGGATGGGCATGTCTGGGCCAGGGAAGGGAGGGCAGGGGCTGGGCTCCTCCAGGCAGTGGGGTCTCCCTCAGCCGGCTTACCTGGCACAGGGCCCTAAGCAGCTCAGCAGCCCACTCCCCACCTGCTTCCTTTGGCTTCCATCGGCCTCAGGCTAGCTCAGAGCCAGGCCCTGCTTTTCTCTAAACTTCTACAACCACAATTTCTCCCATAGGCCCAGAGTGCTGTGGGCTGCCCTGAGGCAGGGGCCTAGGGTCCAGGGAAGCCCTATTTCCACAGGGACCCCTGCAGACCCCAATCCTGGGCAAGGGGCCCATTACCTTTCTCCACACCACCGGTAGCCTCAGAGCCCCCTGCTGCCGTTCCCGCCGCCGTCCCAAGGGCCCCGGCCCAAGAGCAACCTTCTTGGTACAAGAAGCTGATCTTGTCTCTGCCCTCGGAGCCCACCCATGCTTCAGCCCCTTAGCCAACCTTCCCCGGCTTGGCATCCTGTCTGAGCATAGATGACAAAGGGTGACATTCCCACAGCCCAGCATAGACCCTGAGGGGACACTCATCTGTTTGGAGTTTGCGAGACCCTGGGGGTCAGACCACGCTGGGCACAGAATGTGGGGTGCTGTGGGCCCTTAGCCACGACCCTAGGAGGTGGGAACCTTTCCATCTGCAGACTCGAGGAAGTGGTGCTCTCCTCCTGCAGGTCGGACACACTTCCCCGTCAGCCTGGGTCGCTGGCTGGGCTGGTCCTGGCTTCCCAGTCCCCCAGCGACACCCCCACACCAGGTGTGCCGCCCACCAGAGCACGTGGCGTGCAGAACGGAAAGAGCTGAGCCAAACTCAGGTTCAGGGCACAGAGCTCCTGCAGCCGTTCACTTCCGGATAAGGATGTGAACGTTCCCCCTGGCCTGGGCAGGAAGGGAAGGGGCGGGAGAGCAGGCGCTGCACGGCTGGCCGGCACCGGTGTCCCCTGCTGCTCCAGGCAGCCGCCCGTCCCGCCACTGGCTGCAGCTGGCTCCCCGCACAGCCCTCGCGCTACACCCCTGACCTGGGAGCTCATGGGCCACCTGTGCTCCCTGCACCCACCTTCCCAACGCGTCCCCTGAACCTCGGGCTCCTCTCGTCCTTCACAGCCGAGTGCGCGGGCTCCCTCTGCAGGAGCCACGTGGCTTTGGAGCTCAGCCTCCAGGGGGCCTGCTGGGCGCACCTATGGACTCCGCCTCGCTCAAGCTCACGCTTGGGGCGGGTGGGCAGCTAGGCTCTGGCCCTCTCTCCCTGAGGCACCCCCAGGCTGGGGCTAAGGCCAGGTGGCCCTAGGTGCTGTTGTCTGCAAGTGGGAGGCGGTCAGCAGGCCAGTGGCCTGGCCTCCATCTGGTTTGAGGCTCCTTCCGCAGGTGCCCCCCAGGAGGCTGGCCCCGCAGCAGCCTTGAGGGCTCGGCTGCGCTCCTGATTCCGAGATGCTCACAGGCTATGGAGCTAGACCTGGGTGCCCACCTGCGTCCCAGTGAGTCACAGGGCCTGGGGTGAGACGGAAGGTTGAGGCCCCCTCTTTCCCTTTGACTCATGCAGTCTCACCTTCTTCGCTTTCCTCTGAGAGCCTCTCACTCTGACCTGTTTCTGGGCCAAATCTCGGGGCCCCATTTCCCAGCCAGCATGTTCCCACGACAGGGCCCCTGTGGTTGCCAACCCAAGCTGGCAGGCGTTTGACCGGGGTGGGGGGGGGCAGCAGAGCCAGGGCAGAGGAGGGGGAGGCTCCTTTGAATCCACCCAGGAAGGGAGCAGTCTGTGGGTACGGGTAAGGCCTGTGGCAGGGGCCCTGGCCAGCCTGGCCGTGCAAACAGGAAGGGTAGGGGCGCTGGCAGCCAGAAACGGGATCAGCTCCTTCCCGCACACTTCACCACCTGCTGGGTGCCCGCCCCACGGAGAGGTGGGCTGAAGTAAGGCCGGAAGCCAGGGCGTGGCTCCTCTGCGGTCCCCCTGCCAGAGAAGAGATGCCAGGGTGGGGCCAAAGGCCCAGTGCCACTGTGGTCACCTCCCTAGTCTTCGGGCCGCTGAAAGGGCGAGGGCTGGCCATAGCCGCTGGCTCTGGTCAGGCCCTGGTGCCCCCCAGCTGGGAGTCAGGCCTGGCGGCTGCATCTACAACACACCACCAGATGGTTTCCGCCAGATCCTACGGCCTCTCTTCCCTCCTTGGATATTACGCAAAGCTCCCCGGCACAGCTCGGAGGTTTTGCAGGGGCTGGGGAGCCTCAGAGATGCCTCACTCCTCCTCTCCTACCCTGGCCCCTGTCTCCTCGGGGGTGCAATGCCAGCCCCCTGGCTCTACCAGGATGGCAGTCTGGTCCTCACTGAGGGGCAGGAGCTGGGGGAGGCCAGCAGCCCCAGGCGCCCAAGGGTGAAGCAGGAGGGGGACCACAGGGTGGTGGTGGAAGACCCTAAGGATGGCGAGGGGCAGGTGACTCAGGCCGTGGTTCCTGTTTGCTCCTCCTTCCATGACCCCCATCCCCCAGACTTCAAGAACGTGAGCGGCCCAAGGCCTCCAGATGCTGAGTGTGAGAGCCAGTCCTTGCCCTGCCACCTCCAGGACCAAGAAGGGTCCAGCCTGGGGGAAGGAAGCTGACGGGGCACCAGCTCGGCTGAGTGGGGAGCAGGCCAGAGCTCAGGGAAGTCTGATCATGCTGACTTACCGTATCTGCAGCTCAGAGGAACTGGAGCAGAAGGGGAAGGAACTTGACCTCCAGGCCTGGGCCCCCAGGGCTGGTCAGAGGGGAGGGGAGGGGAAAGGAGGAGGCCTCTGGACTTCTGCCTTCTTTTTGCTGGAGCAGGCACCAGCCCCCTACCTGCCAGAGTCAGGGACACAACGACTCCTTCCCTTTCCACTCTGGAAAGCCCCCTCTGTCCCCACCCCCACCCTGGGCCTGGAGGAGGAGGCCTGGAGTCCCTGAGGGCAGGCCCCTGCCCACATCCCCGCTCCTCAGGAGCAGCAGCTCTTCCCAGGCCGGCCAGGACCCCGGGACTTCTGTGGACACGTGTCCTCGGGTGAGGAAAGAAAGCACAGTGGGCCCTGCAGCCCACCCTGGGACTGGCACTCCTGGGACCCCGGGACCGAGACCCCCCCGCTGGGGACCTGGGTTCTAGGACATGGTGTCCTAGAGGTGGCAGGGGTGAGGTGGGGGGGGGGTAGCCCACTTAGGAGGCAAGGGAGAAACCTCAGCCTCCTGGCGGAGAGCTGAGCACAGCACATCTGCAGCCTGAGGGTCTGGGAGCGGCACGAGCGGGCGTTGAGCAGGGGAAGTGGCTGATGCCACCACAGGAGGGGAACGGCTGGCCTGGGGCTCGGCGCCGCCGCCAGGGGAAGTGTGCCCTGCCTTCCGGGCCTGGTGGCTGGCAGGGACTGGGTCCCTATGTCCAGGGGCCACCTCCACCTGGGACAGCGTGTCCTCGACTTGCCTGCCCAGCTGGTCATCCCCAGGCCTCTCGGAGCCCGGCCGGGGTGTGGGGCCATGACACTGGGCTGGGGATGGTGCCCCTCCTACCCTCAGCAGCCAGAGGATTAGAGTGGGAGGTGGGGTGAGAATGGTGGTTGATGCCAAAGGTCACCTCCAGGGTGGGGGGGGGGGGGGCAGGGGCGGGGCAGGGGCAGGAAGATCGTGGGCGGTCTCTCATCTCATCTTGGGCAGATGAAAGGGCAGCGCCTCCAGGTCGGGCTGAGCGTGGGGTTCAGCTGTGATTGCAGGCATTTCTGCCTAGTGGCTGTTGTGATTTGAGATCCTCCGGTGTCCCGGGCGGCTAATTCTGGGCGCTGCGGATGAATAATGCTGGTGAGTGTCTGGTCTTCGGGGAGACACGGGCTGGGAGGATGGGCCCGAGGGCAACCCTGGGAAGACAGCGGCTCTTCCTATGTCCTGTGTAGGGTGCGGCCCCTCCTGGAGGCTTCGGGCCTTGGGGGCCCTGGCTGGAGCCACCCTGCTTCCCGCCCTGTGGCTCCTGAGGCTACGCGGGGTGGCCCCTGTGCCAGGCCCTGCGCCCCCACCCACGCTCACCATCCTCATCTGGCACTGGCCCTTCACCGACCAGCCCCCAGAGCTGCCCAGAAACACCTGTATCAGCTACGGGGTGGCCCACTGCCACCTGAGTACCAACCACAGCCTGCTGGCCATCGCGGACGCTGTGGTCTTCCACCACCGTGAGCTGCAGACCCAGCGGGCTCGCCTGCCCCTGGCCCGCCGGCCGCGTGGGCAGCCCTGGGTGTGGGCCTCCATGGAGTCGCCCAGCCACACCCACGGCCTTGGGCGCCTCGGCGGCATCTTTAACTGGGTGCTGAGCTACCGGCGAGACTCCGATATCTTCGTGCCCTACGGCCGTCTGGAGCCTCACGCGGGGCCCGCACCGCCGCTGCCGGCCAAGAAGGGGGTGGCAGCCTGGGTGGTCAGCAACTTCCAGGAGCGGCAGCGACGCGTGCAGCTCTACCGGCAGCTGGCGCCTCACCTGCAGGTGGACGTGTTCGGCCGTGCGAACAGGAAGCCGCTCTGTGCCCACTGCTTGCTGCCCACCGTGGCCCGGTACCTCTTCTACTTGTCTTTCGAGAACTCGCAGCACCGAGACTACATCACCGAGAAGTTCTGGCGCAACGCGCTGGCAGCCGGGACCGTCCCTGTGGTGCTGGGGCCCCCGAGGGCCACGTACGAGGCCTTCGCACCCGCCGATGCCTTCGTGCACGTGGACGACTTCGGCACCGCCCAGGAGCTGGCCTCTTTCCTGGTTGGCATGAACGAGAGCCGCTACCGGCGCTACTTTGCCTGGCGAGACCGGCTCCGTGTGCGGCTGTTTGGGGACTGGAGGGAGCGCTTCTGTGCCATCTGCGCTCAGTACCCCCGCCTGCCTCGCGGCCAGGTCTACCAGGACCTCAAGGGCTGGTTCCAAGCCTGAGCTCTGGCCAGAGGAGGAGGCAGAGGAGGGTGGCTGGGCGCCGGTGGTGTGGGTGGAAAGCTGGGTGTTGCAATCAAACCACCAGGCATCCGGCCCCGACAGGCCACCATCAGGTTAGTGCAGAGGCCGGGGTTGGAGGCTGGAAAGCAAGGGTCGGAGGGAGTGGGCTGGTCTGGGCAGGCTGCCTGGAGAAGGAGGCTGGTGGGCATTGGAGCAGAGGCATTCGGGGGTGAAGGTGAGAGCGGGGAGTTAGTGGGGGTGCATGTTGCTAGTTGATCGAAGATATAGGCTCCCAAGGACCTCCGAGGACCTCCCTCCCCACCTTGATAAAATCCCAGGGGGATCCTCTGTCCCAGACACGGGCTGGGAGAGGCCAGAGGCAGGGCCCTCCTGCAGTCTGTAGGGGAAAAAACTGGGCCCCCAGACCTCCTCTGTCACCGAGGTCCCTTGGCTTGGGCCGTGCAGTCATCACCCACACCCTCCACCGTGCTGGAGCCAGGCCCTGTGGACACCGTGACAAGCAAGCCAGGCTGTTGGCCTTGCAGGCTGCAGTCGGCTCTGGGAGGGGCAGTGGTCAATAAAGAAAGGGAGGACGAGAAGGGCGCGCGCTGAGTCTTGGCCTGTCTGCCCTCCCCCTGCCGCTTCATCCCCCTGCCACACAGGCCTCCTTGTCCTGATGGGATCCCGCCGGCTCCTCCTCAAGGCCTCTGGGCTCCCCGTGCTTGAGAGACCCTCCCCCACACTGCGGGGCCTGCCATCTTCCTTCGGCCCCTGGTAAACGAACGGCACGGCACCGGGGAGCCTTTCCTGACCCCCAAAAGGCCGAGATGGGTGGAGAGTAGGGGGTGCCGAGGTCTGAAACCTGGCTGGGGACGTCAAAGATGCCTCGTCTTGAAGGCCCTGGGAGGGTGTCTGGCATGTGGCAGGATCTGCTCGGTGGCGTAGGGCTGGCTCTGCCCAGTGGCTGGTGACCACACGGGCGGCAGGGGGTCCCGAGCATGCTGCTGCAGCCAGGCGAGCCCCTGTAAGAGGTGAAGCTCCCTGGTGCTGCAGATCGGGGCCCCAACAGGATGCTCCACAGGGGTCAGGATTTGTCCTTGCCCCAGATGGGGGTGGGCGGCAGGTGGAGGCCGGAAGCTGCCCTCCCCCTTGACCGTGGCTTGTGTGAAAGGCCTGCCAGTGACTTCCTGCCCCGCCCTAGCCCCACGTGCTGACCAGGGAGAAGGATGTGGGATTGTAAAGAAGGAGCGGGGAAGGGACAGGTAGCTGTGGTCCCCCAGGCCTGCGATTCAGTTTAGGGGAGCCCTCTATGTGCACCCCCTATGTGCACGCCCCCCCCCGCCACTGGACATCACGTGACCTGCCTCTCCCATTGGCCAGTGGGGAGACTGACGTTGGGGAGGGGCCCTCAGAGCCACCCACCAGGGTTCCCTGCCCTCTGCACCCCCCTGCTGGCCACCCGGGGACACTGCAGCCTCGCTCCCCCAGCCACCAAACAGCCTCTGCGGAATTCACTCCACTCCCAATTCCATCTGCAGGGGCCTGACTGGCTCTCGGATGTGGGGAGAGAAAGGAGCCACTCACCGAGGGGCAGCCTCAGTCTCCCCGAGCACCCTGTCTACCCCACCTGCAGGGAACCGCTTCCTTGGGCCAGAGCCCGGCCAGGCCATCCTGCCACTTGGTCACCAAGTGGTTCATTCTCAAGGGACACAGGGAATTCTCACAGCGGTGGGACAGCCCCCCTGCAGGCCCCCTCACAAGCGCTCACTCCTCCCTTAAGTGGCGTGGGTCAGGAAGCACCTGCTTGGGCCAGAACGTTGATTCTTGAAGACTCGAGGGCAGACACTGCCCGCCCTGCACAGGTGGGATCTCCAGCCAGGATTGAGCTGTCCCCTCCCCACGTGCGGGCGGCTACCCCCTTCCAGCCTGGCAGTGACGCTGGGGACCGGGACCTGGCTCTGACGTCCGGATGAAATTCTTGCCCCCAGCACTTCTGCGCGGGCGGGTGGAGGTCGTGCACCCCCTCAGCATCCACCCAGGGGGCCCTGGGGGCCAGGGACCATCTTGGGGCGCCTCTGCGGGACGATTCCAATGGGGGTTGCTGCGCGCCGGCCACATGCCCCTGGGAGAAGAGCACCCCAGACGGGGGTGAGTC
This sequence comes from Phoca vitulina, assembly GCF_004348235.1. Classification (NCBI taxonomy): domain Eukaryota; kingdom Metazoa; phylum Chordata; class Mammalia; order Carnivora; family Phocidae; genus Phoca; species Phoca vitulina. Next base: position 148,095 of record NW_022589824.1, on the reverse strand, counting down.
GGGGGTTTAGATGTGAGCTCTGGGGCACGTCACTTCAACGCCTGGCGAGATGGGGGCGACCAACGAAGCCTCCCGTGGCTGGCCGGGTGGAGCTCCAGGAACGGCCCGGCAGGGCGGCGGGGGTTCCGGACGCAGCTCCGGGCGGCGGGCGCAGCGCGGCGCCTTTAAGCGGGGGCGGCGCGGGCGGGGGGCGGCCGCGAGTGGCTGTCACCGCGGCCGCCGGGGCGGAGCCAGCGCGGAGCCGGTCCCGGACGCCCCAGACCCCGCCCCGCGCGGGCGATGCCGAGCGGCGCGGCGGGCGGCGGGGCCGGCGGGGCGCGCAGAGGAGCGGGCCGCGGCGCGAAGGCGGCCGGAGCGCGGCCCGGCCATGGGCTTCCTGCACCAGCTGCAGCTGCTGCTCTGGAAGAACGTGACGCTGAAGCGCCGGAGCCCGGTGAGCGACCCCGCGCGCCTCCGGGCCTGCCCCGAGCCGGAGGTCGCGCGCACGGGGGGTCCAGCGGCGCGCTTTCCGCGCGCACGTGCGGCCGGGCCGGGCGCGCCTAGACCCCGGGCGGGCCCCGGGGGCGGCGGCCCGAGCCACCACTCCGCGGGACCCCGCCCGCCCTTGCGGGCTCCGGTCTCCGGGGAGGGGGCTCGGCCGTGCCCAGCCCGCGGCCCGCGCCCGCTGACATTCGCGGTGCTCGGCTGAGTCACGGGATGGGCGCCCTGCGCGCTCTTCGGGGCTAGCGGCTCGAGTAGGGGGGCGAGCGGCCCCAGGACCCTGGGGTCGCGGGAGGCCCTCGTTCCCGGGACAGAGGGCTGGCATGGGGGACTAATCCAGCCCAGAAGGTCCTTGGTTTCTGGGCCCAGCCCCCCTGGAGCCCCTGCAGGGACCCTGCCCCTTCCCTCTGTCCTTGGACAGACACCTCTCCTCATCCTCCTCCCCCCCTCCCCCTCCCCCTCCTCCTCACCCTTCCCACAAGTCCCCCAGCCCTTGCTCCTGCTTTCTCACCAATGGGATGTCCTTGCTGTGCCAGCATCTGCCAGTCTGCATCCCTGAACCCTTTTGTCCTTTGGGGCAGTCCTCCCTGAGGCTGATCCACCCTCTGATCTCCCCTGGGAGCCGGGTCCTGCTGTTCCAAGCTGTGACCACCAAGCACCCCAGCCCTGTGCCTGGGGCAGCCCGGGGCCTGAGGGTGCAGGACACAGCAGCTGTCAGGGACAGAAGCCCTGGTGAGGAGCCAGCCTGAGGCTGTATGGATGTCATCATGCTGGCCCTCCCCGCTCCTGCCCTGGGAAAGGCAGGGGCATCTCTTGCTGTCCTGCCCAGCCGATAGCACAGGGAAGCCTGGGCAGCTCGGGTTTCTGAATGGGCCCTGGGGATTTTCCACAATCAGGCCCAGAGCAGGCTGGGGTCCGGAGTGGGGGGCCTGAGGAGGAAGCATCCTCTTGCCCACCTGGGGCCTGAGAGGCTCCTCTCCCACCTGACTCTGAGTCCCCTTGGGCTGATGAGCTCCTGCCAGGGTCCCTCCTTGGGAAGAGAAACCCGGGACTGCAGACAGGGCAGGGTGGCCGTCATCACCATGGCCTGGCAGGACTCCTCTGGGCACCTGAGCCTGGCGGGGAACAAGTGCCTGGGGCTGGCTGGCTCTGGGTGCCATGGATCAGGCCTGCAGCCTCTGGTGCAGCTTCCCCTGCTTCAGATTCGGGTTACTGGGGACACCAGGGCAGGGCTTGGCGGGCGGGAGGGGTTTGGGATGTTTGCATGCATTAGTATCAGCCCCAGGGTTCTTGGCAGTAAGGGCCCCCCAGGGGCTGGGAGCAGAGGCTAGAATGATGGCCCCTGAATCCACTGGGGATCTCAAGGCCCAGGGAAGGGAGCAGTGGCTTGTGGGGCACCGGGCAGGCAGGTGGGAGGTGTCTACTGCCCTACACCCAGGAGTGGCCCCCACCTGCTAGGTTGGGCCTTCCCTAGAATCTTATCTTCTTGTGCCCCTGCCCAGCAGCACTACCAGGGGCTGGTTAGGCCACGTGGAGGTCCTTGGCTTGAGACCACAGCAAATCAGAAATTCTTCCTCCAGGGTGGCTAAGGGCCTTTGCTGGGCTTGTGCTACGGGGCAGGGGCTGGGGCTGGCCAGAGGCCTGGCATGCTCATGCTGGCCCCCCACTTTCCGGGGAGGGTCTTGGGCTTCAGAGTTAGACCTGTGGGCTCGGCCAACAGAGGTTTTGCTCTGCATGCTATGCACTTCTCTGGGGGGTGGGGGTGCACCCCTGGAAAGCTTGGTTTGGAGGGTAGGAACCAAGGACCTCTGTGCCTGGGTTTCTCCATCTGTGAGTGTCGCCTGTCCCCTCTTAGCTGGGGCTGCTGGGGCCTCATCACCGGGTAAAGAGGCCGTTCCATCTTCAGGTCTCCTCTGTTCTCCCCTTGGCACAGCAGGAGGGGGCTTAGGCCCAGAGTGGGCACCCAGGCGCCGGGAACAACGTGGGGGCACTGGGGTAATCTCAGGGCACTGGGGTTTGACCACCTTGCGGGCCCCTGGTGGGGTGCAAGGGGCAAGGAACCTGTGCTCCCTGCCCGTAACCAGGTGCCCCTCTGCCCGCCTGCCCGCCCAGCAGGCCTCCCTCTTCCCAGCAGCTCCTGCGGCGGCCGTTGCTATAGCAATGAGGAGGTAGCCGAGGCCTGTTGCTGCGGTTACACGGTGGAGGTGCCCAGTGGCAGGGCGGGTGTGGGTGGGGCTGGTACCTTGGCCGTGACCCTGGCCGCCTGCCTCGCGTGCAGCCACCCTGGCTCTGTGTCTGTGCGTGTGGCATGGGTGCCGTCCCCAGCCCTGTGGGTGCCCATGGTGCCTCCTCGGCTAGCCCTGGGCCGGATCCTGGCTCGGGGCGGGGCTGGAGGCTGGCACGGACTGGGGCGGGCGTGGGGTGCGGACACACAGTGGGGTGTTTCAGACCACAGAGCACTATTGTCAAAGCACGTAAACAACAGCCGCTGTGCCATGCTGGGGGGCTGGGAGTCCGGGCCCTGGGCCAGACGGAATGCCACGGCGGGGGGTGGGGAGGCTCTGGAGTCTGTCTGGGCCCAGGTAGGGGTGAGGATGAAGGAAACCTGGTCCTCTGGGAAGAGCTGGTGGGGGTGAGGGTCAGGGTGTGTCTTTGGGCTGAGCGGGGGGGGCTCCCCCACAGAGCAGCTGGCCCGAGGTCCTCTCTCCACCTTCCCTCCCTGAGCTAGGAGGGGTGACGGTGTCACAGACGGTGAGAAGTCCTTCCGTTTTCCAGGTGAAACAGAGGGAAGGCTGGGGCCCTGGGGCCTCTGGCATTCCTTCCCCACTCCGAGCAGGTTCCGCCAGGGCTCACCTTGGTGCCCAGCCGGGGGTGGCAGGAGTAGTCCTGGGAATAGACAAGAGTTCTGGGGAGCGCAGGCAGGGCTGCTGAGCCCACCTGAGCCACGTGGAGTGAGGGAGAGGGGCCAGGGCAGAAGGAGGCACTCGGGGCTTTCAGACCTCTGAGCAGGCTTTCCTGGAGGCTCGGGGCCCTAGGCTAGAGCCATGCCTCCCCTTGTCCAGGCCTTGTCTTCCTAGGCTCTCTTGTGGGGTGTAATGGCGCTGTGACAGTGAGGGGGGCTGACCCTGGGGGAGTGTGGGAGCCGTAGCTGGGGCCCAGGACCACCTCCAAGATCCTAGCCAGGAGAAGGTGGGGAAGGAGTAAGCTGAGCTGGGCAGATTCATGGGTCATAGTGGACCACAGGCTGACTGGTCTGTCCCTGCTGGCAAATCACTGCGGCACACAGAACCTGGGCTGGGGGTGTGGGAGAGCGGATTTGCTGGGACCAGACAACACTCGCGCTCTCGCCCCCATAGAAAAGGCCCTTGAAGAAAGGGGAGGCCAACTCTGTTGGCCCTGAGGGCCTGGGTTGACCTTTTGTGGTCCCTGTGGGAGGTATGTGGGGTCCAGGCTGGGCGGGGCTGGCCCTGCCTGCCAGGAAGACATCTATCTGTCTGGGGAGAGGAGGGTGCGGGTCTGTCCTGTCCAGCTCTGGGCAGGTGGTGTGGGAGGCCAGGCTGCCCAGGGCAGGTGGCCTTACTCAGCCCACCCTTTCCAGTGGGTCTTGGCCTTTGAGATCTTCATTCCTCTGGTCCTCTTCTTCATTCTGCTGGGGCTTCGGCAGAAGAAACCGACCATCTCCGTGAAGGAAGGTAAGTGTCCTTGGTTGGGGGGAGTGGGGGGGGCCCAGGGCACAGCTGGGCGGGCAGTCCTCACTGCATCATGCGTCCGTGCCTGTCCTGGGTGCACGTGACCATACACGTGTCCCAGCTCCCACGCTGTCCTGGTGCGGTCCGTGTGCCCCCCCCCCGCGTGGTCCCTGGCCGTGCCTCCTGGCTGGGCCTGAGGACAGGGCTGGCCGTGGCGGCCATTCCTCACTGTTCTCCTCTGTTCTGTTTTGCCCCTCCCCCGCATGGTCTCTGGTCCTCCTCCCGGGCCTGCATGCAGTCTGTAAGTGAGCGGCCCTCCTGCTGCGGCCTCAGCGCGCCCCGCCCCCGCTTGCATTAACAGCCTTTCCTGGCCTGGCTGTGTCCTGCAGAACCCCCTTGCCCACGGTCAGGGACGGCTGGCGCGCTGGGGGACGGGGGGCGGTGGGTACCCAAGGGGGCCTGGGCCACGGTGGCTCCCAGGTCAAGCTTCTGGGGGGGCGTCCGTCTCTCTGTGGGGTTGCCTGGCCCTGCCTTGCAGGGCTGGGGCCAGGTCACCTGGCTGCTCTCCCCTCAGACCCCCGTGGGCTCCTGCATTCTCTCTGCTAACCAACTGGCCAGAGAGGTCAGAGGTCACTGCCCAGTGGGGGCCCCACATGCTCCCCTGGGCTCTGCGGGCAGTGCTACACCTGAATTCTTAGGGTAGGGGTCAGGCATTTTGGCCTTGGCTGGCAAGGGAAGAGGGACGCTCTGGGAGTTGTGGGGAAGGGATGACCAGACACCCTTTGACCTCTGGCCTGCTGGGGTCATCTGCACTAGAACTCTTGGCCCTCTGCCCCGTCTGCTGCCCGAAGCTGCTTTTCCTCCCTGACTTTCTCTAAATTTCTCTGTTTGGCCTTCATCTTCCTCCCCTTTCTTGACTCCTTCCCCTGTCCTCTCCTGTCTCCGCCCTCGGGCCCTCTCACCTGCCCCGACCGCCCCCACCCCTGCAGCTTTCTACACGGCCGCACCTCTCACCTCTGCCGGCATCCTGCCTGTCATGCAGTCTCTGTGCCCGGATGGCCAGCGAGACGAGTTTGGCTTCCTGCAGTACGCCAACTCCACGTGAGTGCCCCCCCACCCCCTCCGGCTCCCCCCCGCCCCCCGCCCCCGCAGAGGCCAGTGGGTGACCTCTGATGGTGGTTCAGGGTCACTCAGCTGCTGGAGCGCCTCAACCGTGTGGTGGAGGAGAGCAACCTGTTCGACCCTGCGCGGCCCAGCTTGGGCTCGGAGCTCGAGGCCCTGCGCCAGCACCTGGAGGCCCTCCGCTCCGGCCCGGACACCTGGGAGAGCCACTTGGACAGACCTACAGGTACGCCCTGGGCAGGTTGGGCTGTGCCTATGCTGGGGGGCTCGAGGCCCAAGCTCTGATGTCAGCTGCGTTCAAACCCCAGCTTGGTCACTTCTCACCGCGGGCCTGTGTTGGGGCCTCCGTCTGGGCCGTCGCTTTGCGTTCCTGGGGCAGACGTGCTCAGGCGGACCCAGCCGAGCTGCCCTCCATATGGCTGGGTCTGGTGCGGGCACCTCGGCTCTGCGTCTGTTCTGGGTGCCTTGACCCTGGGCCCAGCTGGCCCTCAGCGCCGTCCTTCTGCCTGTCCAGTGTCCTCCTTCTCTCTGGGCTCGGTGGCCAGGGACCCACAGGAGCTCTGGCGTTTCTTGGTGCAGAATCTGTCGCTACCTAATAGCACAGCTCAGGCCCTCCTGGCTGCCCAGGTGGACCTGCCTGAGGTGAGTGGGACAAGCGTCCGCAGCGAGCATGTGTCTCTTCTTGGGGTGGCTCCTGGCCCTGGGCTGTCCTCTCTGCCCTCCCCTGCTTGTAGGAATGGAGAGCAAGGAGGAGGGATGCGGGGCTCTGAGGCAGCCCTGGGGCCGGGTTCTGGGACCCCCTGGCCTGAGCCACGCCCCCTTTATACCCCAGGTCTATCACCTGCTTTTTGGCCCTTCGCCTGCCCTAGACGTGGGGTCAGGACTCCCCAGGGGTCAGGACCAGCCCTGGAGCCGCCTGGGTAGCAATCCCCTATTCCGGATGGAGGTGAGGGGACCTGTTAGTGGGATGGGAACACGCCGCCTGCCTCCGGGTGGGTGTTTCTGCCTGAGAGGGTGAAGAAAGGAGCCCCCTTGATAATCCTGAGCTTCTCCTGAGGGTGAGGGAGGTCCCTGGGAGTCTGCGACTAGCATGGGGAGGGGGAGGGCAGGATGGTGATGTGCGTCCACCCCTCACCCCCATTACAGCGCCTGGGCTATCAGACTTGGTGCAGGGGGTGGGGCAGGGGAGACCTGAGGCCTTCTTGGGCTGGGGCCTTCGTTCCCTCTTGGTTGGGGTCCCTCCCCAGCTGTTCCCTGCACCCCGCCCCCAGGAGCTGCTGTTGGCCCCTGCCCTGCTGGAACAACTCACCTGTACACGGGGCTCCGGGGAGCTAGGCCGGATCCTCACTGTGTCCCAGGGTCAGCAGACAGCACTGCAGGGCTACCGGGATGCTGTCTGCAGTGGGCAGGCTGCAGCCCGTGCCCAGCGATTTTCTGGGCTAGCTGCTGAGCTCCACAACCAGCTGGATGTGGCCAAGATTGCCCAGCAGGTGAGAGCCTGCCTGCCTGCTGGCCCCATGCGCCCACCGCCTGGGCTGGAGGAGATGCTGGGGCTCCTTGGGCCCAAGGCTGCGAGTGGGGTGTGCCTGTGGTTGGGCGTCCCACGCACCCCCAGTGAGCTGTGCCCCATGTCCTCCCCCAGTCTGTTTCCCAGCCCCTAGCCAGACTCTCCCTCAACCTCTCTCATCCCCGCCTGTGTCCTCTGTCCACCCCTGACCTCAGTCACGCACCTTCCCATCAGTTCCCAGCCCCTGCTCCCTCTCCTGGGCCTGCATCTCCCCACGTGCCCATTTCCCCTCAGCTGGGCCTGGACGCCCCCGACGCCTCGGCCCCCCAGCGGCAGCCGCCACCCCCACAGCGGCTGCAGGTGCTGTTGGAGGACCTGCTGGACGCCCAGAAAGTTCTGCAGGATGTGGACGTCCTCTCGGCCCTGGCCCTGCTGCTGCCCCAGGGCGCCTGCGCCCGCCGTGCACCGGGCCCCCCAGCCAGCGGCCCTGGAAGGACGGCCAACGGCACCGGAGCTGCGGGGGGCACGAGCTCCAACTCCACGGTGGAGGAGGGCGCCCCGTCCGCTGCGGCTCCGGCCTCCTCGGACGCGCTGCAGGGTCAGTGCTCCGCCTTCGTGCAGCTCTGGGCTGGCCTGCAGCCCATCCTGTGTGGCAACAACCGGTAGGTGGGCGGCAGGGAGAGGGCACAGGAAGACAGATGGGGCGGGGCCTGAGCCCTCGCCGGGCTTTGACCCCCCCCTACACCCACCTGGCACCCACTCTGAATCCCGGCCCCGTGCCCCGCCCCTCCCGATGCACCACTCCCACCCTGAGCTTCTGCCCTGTCGGCTCTTGAAGCCCCGCCTCCAACCCCGGACACCCCGCCCTGATCCCCATGGCGGACCCCCAGCTGCGCCCCTAACGTCCGCCCCCTGCGCTAGCACCATCGAGCCGGAGGCACTGCGGCAGGGCAACATGAGCTCCCTGGGCTTTACGAGCAAGGAGCAGCGGAACTTGGGCCTTCTCGTGCACCTTATGACCAGCAATCCCAAGATCCTGTACGCGCCGGCGGGCACTGAGGCAGACCGCGTCATCCTCAAGGTGCGCCAGTCTGGCGCGTTGGGGGCTTGAGCTGCATGTGCCTTCTGCCTCCTTCTGGGGCAGAAGCTGAAGGAGCAGGCCAGAGGGGCTCTGCAGGCGGGGGAGACTGGGGTCAGTAGAATTGCCACGGGAGGGGGCTGCGGCCCTGGCACTTGAGCTCTGACTTGGCTTGGGGGGGGAGGGGAGGACCGTCGGAGGGCGTTCGAAGTGCAGGGGCACTTGGGGGCTGCTGTGGGGATGTCCTGGACCGGCTGGGTCCTGCCCAGGTGCAGGGTCCTGGCCTGGCTGGGAATGGCCAGGGCCGGCAGTGCTGGTTTGGATAGAGGAGGGGCCTCATGGGGCCAGCTGAGGGCAAGATGTCCGTGGCCATTCCAGGGGAGAAGTCCTGTCTGGGAGAAGTAGAAATTAGGGCTGGAAGTGGCCCAGGAAGGGGAGAGCCTGTGGAGGGGTCTCTAGGATGAGTGTGGGGGAGAGGAGGGCCAGGTGTCAGGGCTGTTCAAGGAACATGTGGAGGAGGGTCCAACAGAGGTGAATGGGGGAAGCGGGAAGCCAGGCGGCCCCGGGGGCCAGGGCAGAGCCAGTTCTGTGGGTCCTTGCAGGAAGGTGGGGAGGGAAAGTTTTCCGGCACGCCGGTGGAAGTCTGCCCAGAGCAAGATTGGCTGTAGGCGAGGACTGGCCTGGGGGGAGACAAAGGAGTGGAGAACCCCCTTGCTGGCCGGGGTTTTCCCATGAGCCCCGTGACTCATGCCCTCACCCTCTGCAGGCCAACGAGACCTTTGCCTTTGTAGGCAATGTGACCCACTACGCCCAAGTGTGGCTCAACATCTCTGCCGAGATCCGCAGCTTCCTGGAGCAGGGCCGGCTGCAGCAGCATCTGGGCTGGCTGCAGCAGGTGCTGGGGGCGCCGGGCTGGGCTGGGGGAGGGCCCCAGCTGGGCCGCCCTCTGAGCCAGGCCTCCCCCGCAGTATGTGGCAGAGCTGCGGCTGCACCCCGAAGCGCTGAACCTGTCCCTGGAGGAGCTACCGCCTGCCCTGCGTCAGGACAACTTCTCACTGCCCAACGGCTCGGCCCTCCTGCAGCAGCTGGACACCATTGACAACGCGGCCTGCGGCTGGATCCAGTTCATGTCCAAGGTGGGTGGCCGGGCCCCGCGGGCTCCGCTGGTGCCCAGGGCCGGCTCCAACGACGCGCCTCCCCCCAGGTGAGTGTGGACATCTTCAAGGGTTTTCCCGATGAAGAGAGCATCGTCAACTATACCCTCAACCAGGCCTACCAGGACAATGTCACCGTGTTCGCCAGTGAGCTGGTCCCCCTAACCCCTGCTCTTCTGCCCCCCCCCCCCCCCCCCCCCCCCCCCCACGCCCCGCCCCCTCCCAGCTCTCCCACCCCGGCCCCACCTCCTCCCTGGCCCCGCCCCTCTCACCCCAGCGCTGCCCTAGCCCCTCGTCCTGCCCCCTCCTTCACGCCCCGCCCCCTCCCAGCTCTCCAACCCCGGCCCCACCTCCTCCCTGGCCCCGCCCCTCATGCCCCTAAGGCCCCGCCCAGCGCTGCTCTAGCCAGGACCCACCCCCTTTTTGTCCCTGCCCCTCCCTCCCTTCAG
>NW_022589824.1:137725-138516 GCF_004348235.1 Phoca vitulina | reverse complement strand
CCCCCCCCCCCCCCCCCCCCCCCCCCCCCCCCCCCCCCCCCCCCCGCAGCCAGCCCCGGCTCTGCCCCTCCACCTGCTCCTCATGTCCCCAGGCGTGATCTTCCAGACCCGCAAGGACGGTTCCCTGCCGCCCCACGTGCACTACAAGATCCGCCAAAACTCCAGCTTCACTGAGAAAACCAATGAGATCCGCCGGGCCTACTGGCGGCCGGGGCCCAACACGGGCGGCCGCTTCTATTTCCTGTATGGCTTCGTCTGGATCCAGGGTGAGGGCCGCTCCTGGGGCTGCGGGGGTAGGGCCTGGCCGCCCCCAGCCCATGGCTGACCCCCCCCCTGCCCACAGACATGATGGAGCGCGCCATCATCAACACCTTCGTGGGGCACGACGTGGTGGAGCCCGGCAACTACGTACAGATGTTTCCCTACCCCTGCTACACGCGAGACGAGTGAGTGTGTGTGGGGGAGACTGGGGGCTGGGGCTTAGGCTGAGCCCCTCCCCTCACGCCCCTGCCCCGAACCCGACCCCAGCTTCCTGTTTGTGATCGAGCACATGATGCCACTCTGCATGGTGATTTCCTGGGTCTACTCGGTGGCCATGACCATCCAGCACATTGTAGCGGAGAAGGAGCACCGGCTGAAGGAGGTGGGGGCCCGGGGGCGGAGGTGGGGGAGATGGGGTATGGGGCAGAGGTGGAGGGGGATGGAGGGGTAGAGGTGGGGGGCAGAGGTGGAGGGGGATGGAGGGGTGGAGGGGGATGGAGGGGTGGAGGTGGGGGGCAGAGGTGGAGGGG
>NW_022589824.1:134773-137715 GCF_004348235.1 Phoca vitulina | reverse complement strand
GGGATGGAGGGGTGGAGGTGGGGGGCAGAGGTGGAGGGGGATGGAGGGGGGGGGGGAGGGGGCGGGGGTGGGGGAGGAATGAGCGCGGAGGGGAGGCTGCAGGCACCTTTCCCTCCCTGGGGCCTGGCTGGCACGGTGGAGGCAGGTCATTCCTTCCAGCCGTCCCACCCCAAGTGCCGAGGCCTCCTGCCCCAGCTCGCTGTGCACCTGCCCCCAGGTGATGAAGACCATGGGCCTGAACAACGCGGTGCACTGGGTGGCCTGGTTCATCACCGGCTTCGTGCAGCTCTCCATCTCTGTGACGGCACTCACGGCCATCCTCAAGTACGGCCAGGTCCTCATGCACAGCCACGTGCTCATCATCTGGCTCTTCCTGGCCGTCTATGCCGTGGCCACCATCATGTTTTGGTGAGCACCATGTGGCTGGCAGCGGGCTGGGAGGGAGCCTCGCTTGGGTCCTGGCAGAGTATCCCTTGCATTCACCCAGAAACCCGGACACACCCCAGGAGGGACGTCCCGGGAGGGCTTCGGGCTCTGCACCGAGGGCCGGGTGTGGCTGATGACCCGTGGCCCACCCCCCGCCCACCCCGCCCTAGCTTCCTGGTATCTGTGCTGTACTCCAAGGCCAAGCTGGCCTCGGCCTGTGGCGGCATCATCTACTTCCTGAGCTATGTGCCCTACATGTACGTGGCAATCCGCGAGGAGGTGGCCCACGACAAGATTACCGCCTTTGAGAAGTGCATTGCGGTGAGGGTCATGGGTAGTTGGGGTGGGGGTGGGGTGCAGCCTCCTTCCCCCACTGACACCACTGTTCCCTCAGTCCCTGATGTCCACAACGGCCTTCGGCCTGGGCTCCAAGTACTTTGCGCTGTACGAGGTGGCAGGCGTGGGCATCCAGTGGCACACGTTCAGCCAGTCTCCTGTAGAAGGCGACGACTTCAACCTGCTCCTGGCTGTCACCATGCTGATGGTGGATGCGGCCGTCTACGGCGTGCTCACGTGGTACATTGAGGCCGTGCACCCAGGTACCAGCTGACTCCGTGGAGGGGGAAAGGAGAGGGTGCGTGGCTCCCTGGGGTGGGTGGCGGGCACATGGCCCGGGCTGGACAGCAACCCCGGCCCTCGGTGAGCCTCCCTTGTGCTCCGCCCACCCCTAGGCATGTACGGGCTGCCCCGGCCCTGGTACTTCCCGCTGCAGAAGTCCTACTGGCTGGGCAGCGGGCGCGCGGAGGCCTGGGAGTGGAGCTGGCCGTGGGCACGTGCCCCCCGGCTCAGCGTCATGGAGGAGGACCAGGCCTGCGCTATGGAGAGCCGGCGCTTGGGTGAGGCGGGTGCCGGGGTGGTGGATGGGGCAGTCACTGGGTTTTGGGGGCCCCGGGCAGCCTTAGCTGACCCGCGCCCTGGTGCAGAGGAGATGCGGGGCATGGAGGAGGAGCCCACCCACCTGCCGCTGGTAGTTTGCGTGGACAAGCTCACCAAGGTCTACAAGAACGATAAGAAGCTGGCTTTAAACAGGCTGAGCCTGAACCTCTACGAGAACCAGGTGGTGTCCTTCCTGGGACACAACGGGGCTGGCAAGACAACTACCATGTGAGCGTCAGGGCAGAGCCCTCACCAAGCGGGCAGCAGGGCGGGCTCCCTGCAGGAGGTGGGGGTCGTGACCCTGCACGCCCGCCCAGGTCGATCCTCACTGGCTTGTTCCCGCCGACCTCGGGGTCGGCCACCATCTACGGGCACGACATCCGCACGGAGATGGACGAGATCCGCAAGAACCTGGGCATGTGTCCACAGCACAACGTACTCTTTGACCGGCTCACGGTGGAGGAGCACCTCTGGTTCTACTCGAGGCTCAAGAGCATGGCCCAGGAGGAGATCCGCAAGGAGATGGACAAGTGGGTGGGGTGGGGAGGGGGCCGAGGGGCTGGGGCAGGGCGGGCCCAGAGGCGACCCCAGCGTCGCTGGCTCCCAAGGTCCAGGCCCCACACGCCCGCTCCCACCCTGTGTGGCCCTCAGGATGATCGAGGACCTAGAGCTCTCCAATAAGCGTCACTCGCTGGTGCAGACGCTGTCGGGCGGCATGAAGCGCAAGCTCTCTGTGGCCATCGCCTTTGTGGGCGGCTCCCGCGCCATCATCCTGGACGAGCCCACCGCAGGCGTGGACCCTTATGCACGCCGAGCCATCTGGGACCTCATCCTGAAGTACAAGCCGGGTGAGCAGGGCGTGGGGCGGGTGTGGGTGGCCCCCACCTGGCCTACCCGGCCCAGCGCCCTGACCCCGATCCTGGGCTCCCCCAGGCCGCACCATCCTGCTGTCCACCCACCACATGGATGAGGCCGACCTGCTCGGGGATCGCATCGCCATTATCTCGCACGGGAAGCTCAAGTGCTGTGGCTCCCCACTCTTCCTCAAGGGTGCCTACGGGGACGGCTACCGGCTCACTCTGGTCAAGCGGCCTGCTGAGCCTGGGGACCCCCAAGGTCTGTGCAGAGGCTGCCTGAGCCGGCCTGGGGCCCCCCCTACCCCAGGACCCCTCCCCCAAGCCCAGTGAGCTTAAGTGGTGGCCCCCGCCACTGCCCCAGTGAGCCTAGTGCGCCTGCTCGGGCCTGGGGCTCCTCATGCCCCCTCTTGACCTGGCTGGGCCCCTGTAGAGAATCCCCCCTCCGGCAGCCCCTGAGTTGGGCTCCTCTGCATTCCCCTCCCTTCCTAGAGCCAGGGCTGCCAGCCAGCCCCCCAGGCCGCACCCAGCTGAGCAGCTGCTCAGAGCCCCAGGTCTCCCAGTTCATCCGCAAGCACGTGGCCTCCTGCCTGCTGGTCTCGGACACCAGCACAGAGCTCTCCTACATTCTGCCTAGCGAGGCCGCCAAGAAGGGGGCCTTCGAGCGTCTCTTCCAGGTGCGGGGTGGAGCGGGCTCAGGGGCGGGGGCCTCTCCCAGGCGCGGGG
>NW_022589824.1:20676-134763 GCF_004348235.1 Phoca vitulina | reverse complement strand
CTCAGGGGCGGGGGCCTCTCCCAGGCGCGGGGTGGAGCGGGCTCAGGCGCGGGGGGCGTCCCTGCGGGGGGCCGTGCTGCAGTGGGTCACGTGCAGCCATTTCACAGCACCTGGAGCAGAGTCTGGATGCGCTGCACTTGAGCAGCTTCGGGCTGATGGACACCACGCTGGAGGAGGTATTCCTCAAGGTGTCAGAGGAGGACCAGTCTCTGGAGAACAGTGAGGCGGGTGAGAGGTCCCCGAGCTGCTCGTCAGTCCTGCCCCCACCCCCGGGGCCTGAACCTGGGCTGGGGCTGCTCACTCTTCCCCTGTTTCTGGGGACCAAGGGCTCTGGGTGGGAACAAGGTGCCACGATTCCCTGCCAGGCTGACTCGGGGGTGAGGAGCTTGGGCAGGTAGGTGCCATGGGACTTGGGGCTCCCCATGGCGAAGTGGGGCTGAGGGTGGGTGGGTGAGCGTGGGGACTGGGGTCCCAGGCAGGCCTGAGCCCTGCTTCTCCCCTCCCTGGCCCCTCGGCCACGGCAGATGTGAAGGAGTCCAAGAAGGACGCACTGCCCGGGGCGGGGGGCCCGGCCTCGCCGGGGGAGGTGCACGCTGGCGGCCTGGCCCGGTGCACCGAGCTGGCACAGTCTCAGGCGTCCCTGCAGTCCGCATCATCTGTGGGCTCTGCCCGTGGTGACGAGGGACCCACCTACGCGGATGGCTATGGCGACTACCGTCCCCTCTTTGACAACCTACAGGACCCCGACAACGTCAGCCTGCAAGGTGGGGGGCGGCTGGGTGGGGCCGGGCAGGGTCCCTGGAGGGTGGCGCGGGGCCGCCTGCTCAGCCCCCACTCCCCGCGCAGAAGCCGAGGCAGAGGCCCTGACGAGGGTCGGCCAGGGCAGCCGCAAGCTGGAAGGCTGGTGGCTGAAGGTGCGCCAGTTCCACGGGCTCCTGGTGAAGCGCTTCCACTGCGCCCGCCGCAACTCGAAGGCGCTCTCCTCCCAGATCCTGCTCCCCGCCTTCTTTGTCTGCGTGGCCATGACTGTGGCCCTCTCCGTCCCTGAGATTGGTACGGCTGCCAGGCCAGGCAGAGGGACATCGGGGGCCAGCGTCCCACTCTGGCGGGAATCACCCGCTCGGGGCCTGGGCACTGCATCCGAGACCGGCAGGCACTCTGCGCGGCTTGTCTGGGACTCATGTCTCCTTGGGACCCAGACCCCAAGCTTGGACCCTAAGGGTCCTGGGGAGGAGGGACCTGGGCCTGGGGGCCGCTAGTAGGCAATCAGAACCTGCTCAGGCTTCCCCGTGCGCCCCTCCAGGTGACCTGCCCCCGCTGGTCCTGTCACCCTCCCAGTACCACAACTACACCCAGCCCCGCGGCAACTTCATCCCCTACGCCAACGAGGAGCGCCAGGAGTACCGGTGAGGCCGCCTGCCAGGCAGCCGTGGCGGCCCAGGGCTGGGTGAGGGCGGGAGATGGGCGGGCACCTCCCCACCCAGACTCACGCTGCGGGTTCCCCAGGTTGCGACTGTCGCCGGACGCCAGCCCGCAGCAGCTGGTGAGCACGTTCCGGCTGCCGTCGGGGGTGGGCGCCACCTGTGTGCTGAAGTCTCCGGCCAACGGCTCCCTGGGGCCCGTGCTGAACCTGAGCAGCGGCGAGTCCCGCCTGCTGGCGGCGACGTTCTTTGACAGCATGTGCCTGGAGTCCTTTACGCAAGGGCTGCCGCTGTCCAACTTCGTGCCGCCCCCACCCTCCCCCGCTCCGTCCGACTCCCCTGTGTCCCCAGAGGAGGACCCGCTACAGGCCTGGAATGCTTCGCTGCCCCCCACCTCCGGGCCAGGTATGGGCCCAGCGGGCTGCCGGGGGGGGGAGGCAGGGGAAGGTGCGGGCCTAAGCTGACGGCCCCTGCCGCGCCCACAGACAACTGGACGTCGGCGCCGTCCCTGCCGCGCCTGGTGCGGGAGCCCGTCCGTTGCACCTGCTCTGCACAAGGCACTGGATTCTCCTGCCCGGGGGGTGTGGGTGGGCGTCCACCCCAGATGCGGGTGGTCACAGGGGACATCCTGACCGACATCACTGGCCATAATGTCTCCGAGTACCTGCTCTTCACCTCTGACCGCTTCCGGCTGCATCGGTGAGCCGGGCGGGAGTTGCGTGCCGGCTGTGGGCGAGGGGGCAGCCCACCTGCTGCATGCCGGGCCTCACTGCCCCGCGCCCTGCCTGCCCAGGTATGGGGCCATCACCTTTGGCAACGTCCAGAAGTCCATCCCAGCGTCATTTGGTGCCCGGGCCCCAGTCATGGTGCGGAAGATTGCGGTGCGCAGGGCAGCCCAGGTGAGCCGTGAAGCCCGGGCCCGGGGTGCCCAGCTCTCGCCCGAGGTGGGCAGGAACCCACAGGGCTCTTAGGGCACTTCTGGGTCCCTCCAGGTTTTCTACAACAACAAGGGTTACCACAGCATGCCCACCTACCTCAATAGCCTGAACAATGCTATCCTGCGCGCCAACCTGCCCAAGGGCAAGGGCAACCCTGCGGCCTATGGTGAGCCTAGGCGGGGGGGTGGGGGCAGGCGGGGCCGGGGCCGGGTGGGCGCGGAGCAGGTCCCTGAGGCCGCCTTCCCCTGTGTCCTAGGCATCACTGTCACCAACCACCCCATGAACAAGACGAGCGCCAGCCTATCCCTGGATTACCTGTGTGTACGGGGGCAGGGAGGGCAGGGCTGCTGCTGCGGGACTCGGTGCCCGGCAGGGGCTGATGGCTGCCGTGCCCCCAGGCTGCAGGGCACGGACGTGGTCATCGCCATCTTCATCATCGTGGCCATGTCCTTCGTGCCAGCCAGCTTCGTGGTCTTCCTGGTGGCCGAGAAGTCTACCAAGGCCAAGCACCTGCAGTTTGTCAGTGGTTGTAACCCCGTCATCTACTGGCTCGCCAACTACGTGTGGGACATGGTGTGCCCCTCCCCGCGTGGCCGAGGGCGGTTCCCATTACCCCTAGACCCCTGCCGTCCCATGACCTTGTCTCCTGCCAGGCCCACCAGTTCTGGCCCCAGGCCCCCAGCCCTGCCCTGGGAGCCCTCACTCCTGCCCTGGGGCCCCTCACCCCTGCACCTGGGCCCCTTACCTGCCACTCCTGCTCTGGTAGCTTAACTACCTGGTCCCAGCCACCTGCTGCGTCATCATCCTGTTTGTGTTCGACTTGCCGGCCTACACATCACCCACCAACTTCCCTGCCGTGCTCTCTCTCTTCCTGCTCTATGGGTAAGGGGGAGCGGGCGGGGGAGTGGGCCTGGGGTGGGGGCGGGCCACCTGGTGACGCCTGCACCCATCCACCCGCAGGTGGTCTATCACCCCCATCATGTACCCGGCCTCCTTCTGGTTCGAGGTACCCAGCTCAGCCTACGTGTTTCTCATTGTCATCAACCTCTTCATCGGCATCACGGCCACGGTGGCCACCTTCCTGCTGCAGCTCTTCGAGCATGACAAGGTGGGGCAGGGGGGCCGCGGGGCACAGTGGGCAGGGGGGCGGCGGGGCACAGTGGGCAGCGGGACACGGCGGGACGGCAGAGCCCAGGCTGTGCCTGTGACCCCCTGTGATACCCCAGGACTTGAAGGTGGTCAATAGTTACCTGAAAAGCTGCTTCCTCATCTTCCCCAACTACAACCTGGGCCATGGGCTCATGGAGATGGCCTACAACGAGTACATCAACGAGTACTACGCCAAGATCGGTGAGCGGGGCGCGGGTGCTGTAGAGGGTCATGTCCCCAGAGATCGGGATTTGCAGGTGTGGGGGGAGCCCCCAGGCACAGGCCCTGAGCCGGCTGCCCCACAGGCCAGTTTGACAAGATGAAGTCCCCGTTCGAGTGGGACATTGTCACCAGGGGGCTGGTGGCCATGACTGTCGAAGGCTTCGTCGGCTTCTTCCTCACCATCATGTGCCAGTACAACTTCCTGAGGCAGCCACAGTGAGTTGGGGAGTGCCAGGAGATGTGGGGGCCATAGCAAATCGGGGAGCACTGGGTGATGGATGGCACGGCCTGCCCTGTCCCCACAGGCGAATGCCAGTGTCTACCAAGCCCGTGGAGGACGATGTGGACGTGGCCAGCGAGCGGCAGCGGGTGCTGCGGGGGGACGCTGACAATGACATGGTCAAGATCGAGAACCTGACCAAGGTGGGCCAAGCCCTGGTGGGGCTCCGGGGGGCGGGGCCCAGGTGGGAGCGTGTTTCCAGGCGGGGGTGGGGCCCAAGTGGGGGCGTGTTTCCAGGGGGGGGGGGGACGCGGGGGGGGCGGGACCCGGTGGGGGCGTGTTTCCGGGGGGCGGGGCCCAAGTGGGAGCGTGTTTCCAGGCCGGGGCGGGGCCCAGGTGGGGGTGCGGCCTGGCGAGTGCTTGGCCCTGCTGAATGGGCTGAGCCCTCCCCACGCCAGGTGTACAAGTCTCGCAAGATCGGCCGTATCCTGGCGGTGGATCGCCTGTGCCTGGGCGTGCGTCCTGGCGAGTGCTTTGGCCTTCTGGGCGTGAACGGCGCCGGCAAGACCAGCACCTTCAAGATGCTGACGGGTGACGAGAGCACAACGGGGGGCGAGGCCTTTGTCAACGGGCACAGGTGCAGGCGGGCGGGCGCCTGGGCGGGTGGGGTGACCGTGGCCGCCGGTGCTGATGGCACGGTGTCCGCAGCGTGCTCAAGGAGCTGCTCCAGGTGCAGCAGAGTCTGGGGTACTGCCCGCAGTTCGACGCCCTGTTCGACGAGCTCACGGCCCGGGAGCATCTGCAGCTGTACACGCGGCTCCGCGGCGTCCCCTGGAAGGACGAGGCGCGGGTGAGGGCGCCCGGGCGGGGAGGGGGTGGGTTAGGGAGGGGCTGACGGGAGGGGCGGGCCCTGATGTCGGTTCTCGCCCCCAGGTGGTGAAGTGGGCCCTGGAGAAGCTGGAGTTGAGCAAGTACGCCGACAAGCCCGCGGGCACCTACAGCGGGGGCAACAAGCGGAAGCTGTCTACAGCCATTGCCCTCATCGGGTACCCCGCCTTCATCTTCCTGGTGAGCCGGGATAGGGGGTGGGCCCGTCTGCACCCCCTGGTGAGCGGGGCCGGAGGCAGCGGGTTGGGCCACCTGGGGTGGAGCAGGCCGCCACGGCTGAGCCTGGCACCGCCCCCAGGATGAGCCCACCACGGGCATGGACCCCAAGGCCCGGCGCTTCCTTTGGAACCTCATTCTGGACCTCATCAAGACGGGGCGCTCGGTGGTGCTGACGTCCCACAGGTGTGTCCCTGCCCGTAGCGCCCCTCCCCGCCACACACAGTGCCCCGCCCCACCGTACCAGCCTGTGTGTCTGCCCGCAGCATGGAGGAGTGCGAGGCGCTGTGCACCCGTCTCGCCATCATGGTGAACGGGCGCTTGCGTTGTCTGGGCAGCATCCAGCACCTGAAGAACCGGTGAGCCGGGCCAACGGTGCCAGCGTGGGGTGGCGGGCTGTGCGGTCTGTGGCAGGTGGGGGATGGGCTGCCCTGGCGGCTGGGGACTCGGGGCCACAGGCCTGTCCCACAGGTTTGGAGATGGCTACATGATCACGGTGAGGACCAAGAGCAGCCAGAACGTGAAGGATGTGGTGCGGTTCTTCAACCGGAACTTTCCAGAGGCTGTGCTCAAGGTGGGTGGGGCCCCAGGGGTAGGGCTTTGGGGCCTGCTGAGCAGCCTCTGACCCCCGTGCCCCCCCCAGGAGCGTCACCACACGAAGGTGCAGTACCAGCTCCAGTCGGAGCACATCTCACTGGCTCAGGTGTTCAGCAAGATGGAACAGGTGGTGGGCGTGCTTGGCATCGAGGACTACTCCGTCAGCCAGACCACCCTGGACAACGTGAGTGCTCCAGGTCAGGGGCGTGGGGCCAGCCTGGGCTGGCCCCTGCTCACCCACCTGCCCCCGTCCGCCAGGTGTTTGTGAATTTTGCCAAGAAGCAGAGTGACAACTTGGAGCAGCAGGAAACAGAGCCACCCTCGGCCCTGCGGTCACCCCTGGGCCGCCTGCTTAGCCTCTTCCGGCCCCGCTCAGCCCCCACGGAGTTAAGGGCGCTGGTGGCTGACGAGCCTGAGGACCTGGACACAGAAGACGAGGGCCTCATCAGCTTCGAGGAGGAGCGGGTGAGCCGCCTTGGTAGGGTCAGCCTGGCCAGAGGGCTCGGGTTCTGCAAAAGGAGAGGTGTGGGGGAGGGCCGCCTGGGGACTTCTGCTGTCCTGAGCTCAAGGGGACAGAGGGATCGCTCTGATACTTAGGGCGAGGGTAAACACCGGAGGCCCCAGGCACAGGCAGGTACAGACCCACTGCAGACCGCACAACACGCTGGGAACTTGGAGGGATGTCCGAGGCGGGCAGAGCAGAGTAGGGGGAGCAGAGCCTGGGGACCGGGGAGAGCTGGAAACACTGCAGCCACCTGACCTGGCCGACAGACGCCCAGGAGGCTTCACCACTGAGGGAGAACTCCAGAGGGACAGAGGAGGGGTACCCAGTCCCACACCGGGGGTGGGGGCTGGGGGTGTTTGTGGACGCCCCCCCAAGCCCGGCCTGCCTACCTTCTGCCCACCAGGCCCAGCTCTCCTTCAACACGGACACACTCTGCTGACCACCAGGCGCTGGTTCAAGGACATGCAGTGGGGACAGAAGTCAGGCGGTGGCCGAGGCCCCACCCCGTGCCCCCAGTGCCCACCCACAAGGCCCTGGAACGGGAGGTCCAGGACCTAGGGCTTCATGCCCCCTCCAGCCCCTCACCTGTCCTCAGCCCTGCCTGAGGCCACTGCGCTGCCCTCCCCTGATTGTGCCAAAGGTTGGCCTGGCCCTGGGCTGCGCACACCCTCACCCTGCTCTGCCTTAAAGCCTTGGGGTCTGGCCGGCCCCTCGTCTCTGCCCCTTTCCAGCTCTGCCCGCCACCCCTAGGGCCACTGGGCTGACACAGGTCACCAGGTACTACCAGACTCTGCTGGCCGGGCCTGACCTCCTGAATGGGCTTTTCTCTGACCCTCAGTACTGATGGGCCAGTCTGGGGCTGAGGTTGGGGACTGGGGTAGGTCCTGTCCCCAGGCCCTTATTTATTTTGCTTTAGGAAGAGGCTTCCTCATCTTGCTGTCGTGCAGGGAGGCCCCCACCTGAGGGAAGCCGTGGGCGTGGGCCAGGGAGGGGCTGCCTCAAGGTGGTGGGCCGGGTGGCAGGAATGGAGAAGCTGGACCCACTGGCCGACAAGGGGCCAGACCCCCTCCCCACCCCCTCCAGCTGCCATTGCTCTCCCTCCCAGCTTGGCCCCCTGCACACCCACCCACCCGGGAGCCGGACCTGTACACAGCGCACAGATGTTTGTTTTAAATAAATAAACAAAAAAGCCCATGCAAGCCTGCGCATGTGGAGTGGGGTGTTGGGGTGAAGACGGGCCCCCTTGATGCAAGTTTATGGTCTCTGCCTCACAGGCACAAATGCAGTGTCCCCGAGCGCTGAGCCCAGAGTGAAGGGAAGGTGGCCGGGTTAACCAGGAGGGGGTGGGGCCCCTCATCCCTCTAAACAGCTGTTGGGACAGAGGCAGGGACTGTCCATCACTCCCCTCCCCTGCCCCACCCACACAGCCTGGACTCCCTGCCTGGAGGCAGGTCCTGAGTGGGCCTCTTTGTGCCATGTTGCCCACCCTGGGGGTGTGCACTCCCTGCCACCTTCTCCCCAACCCCTGGGACTCAGGGCCCACTGAGGGCCCACAGGCCGGCTCTGTGTGCTGGGCTGTATCCATCTCATCCAGGATGGGGGGCTTGCAGGACGAGGTGATCTCTAGGCTAAGAACCAAGTCCAGGAGGGAATATCAAAGGTTGGGGGCAGTGTGGAGGCTCCCAGGAATGGGGGGTGGGGCGCTCCGCAGCGATGGACCTGGAGACAGGCCACAAGGAAGGGTCCCAGAATCAGCACCCCTCGAGCTTGGCCGTGGTCAGTCTCCCAGCAGAGACCCGTTCAAGGGGACTGGAAGGGACACAGAAGACTCCCCAGGAGGATGAAGGGTCATGTGAAGAGCTTGTTTCTCAAAACCTTTTACCCCAGTGGGGGGTGGGCTGCAAAATGGTGGTTTTCTTTTTATTCTTTCTTGTTTTAAGATTTATTTATTTATTTATTTATTTAGAGTCCGGGGAGGCGCCCAATAAAGATTTTTTTTATTGTGGAAAAATACACTTAACATCTACCGTTTTAACCCTTGTAAGTGTACAATTCTATTGCTGTCATTTTTACGCTCAAACTATCCTGGATATGGCCAGTGGGACTCCTGCATGGTGACTTCCGTGTCCTTTCAACTTGTCCTGGCCATTTCTTTTGGAGACTTCCTTTCTGTTACAATGTCCAGGTCTGGGGTGCCTGGATGGCTCAGTGGTTAAGCGTCTGCCTTCAGCTCAGGTCATGATCCCAGGGTCCTGGGATCAAGTCCCACATCGGGCTCCCTGCTCGGCAGGAAGCCTGCTTCTCCCTCTCCCACTCCTCCTGCTTGTGTTCCCTCTCTCGCTGTGTCTCTGTCAAATAAATAAATAAAATCTTAAAAAAAGATTCAGCCATTTTCCAAGGAGCCCTGGTTCCTCTGGGCAGAATGGTATTTGGAACCCCTGTCTGGACTCTGGGTGGGCTCACCTGGCTCTCTCAGTGGGCAGAGCCAGGAAACACATGTCCACGGTCCTGCCACGACCCCCTGCCGCCGCAGGGCCCCTCCCCGTCCCCCTACAAGTCTGTGTCTCCTTTCAGAACAGACTGTTGAACATTGCCATGAGGGGCCCCCAGCCAGGGCTCAGGAGAGAAGTGTGGCCACTGCATGGATGAGGCCAGGTCCAGCAGCTCCTGGGACTGCAGGCCGAGAATGCCCCCCACCCTCCCAACCCCCGGAAGGAAGGGAATGGCGGCCGGGCGGCGGCAGGGAGGTTTGCTTCGGGCCCTGCGTAGGTCAGGGGCCAAAGTCGGTGACTGTGAGCTTCTGGTCTCATTCATTTAAAAACACTGCCTATGAAATCATGATAGGAAATTCAAAAGGTCTGAGGACGTCCTCTTGGCTTTTTTCAGAAGGATAGGAGCAGACCCAGACGGACACATACCGATGCAGTGTTTTTCAGCTGGGTCGGTTTTTTCTCTCACTGGTCTTGGTGTGCTACGGCTGTCGAAAAGTACCACAAACTGAGCAGCTTAAAACAACAGAAATGTAGGGACGCCTGGGTGGCTCAGTCGGTTCAGCGGCTGCCTTCGGCCCGGGTCATGATCCCAGGGTCCTGGGATCGAGTCCCACATCGGGCTCCTTGCTCAGCGGGGAGCCTGCTTCTCTCTCTCTCTCCCTCTGCTTGTGCTCGCTCTGTCAAATAAATAAAATCTTAAAAAAAAAAAAAAACAGAAATGTATTCCTTCATAGTCTGGAGGCCAGAGGTGCAAGATCAAGGTGTGGGCAGGGCTGGTTCCTTCGGAGGCTGTGGGCAAGGGTCTGGTCCACACTCTCCCAGCTGCTGGTGGTTTTCTGGCAACGTTCCGTGTTCCTGGCTTTGCAGACACCACCCGACCTCTGCCTCCATTCTCGCGTTGCGCCCCCCCCCATGTGTGTCTGAGTCCAAATCTCCCATTTACGAGGACACAGACTGGGGTAGGGCCCCTCCTGATGACCTCATTCTAACATGATGACTTCCGTAAAAACTCTGTCCTAATGTCACATTCTGAGGTGCTGGGGGCTAGGACTTCCACCGTGAAGGGGGGGGGGCACAATTCAGCCACGACACCACCAAACCTGAGACTAGAGAGACTCACTTCCTCTGTCTTCTTCTGTGAACATACCAGGACTCTCCCACAGACGGGGTGCTTGCTACCCAGAGGACAGCACGGATCTGTGTATATGTCCCTCATGCTTTTACAGGGACACTTGGGGCTGATTCCCAGGGGGCTGAACCATCTGGACAGTCTTGCCAGCCCACAGCCACCCGAGCGATGTGTGCTCACACCCTCGCTGAGCACATGGTTACCTGCCCATTGCAGCCCTGAACCCCGTCCTGTCCTAGTTTGTCTCTTGAAATAAGTGTGAAGTGAGACTCCCACACACCCTGTTGGGTGTTGGTAGATTTCCTTTTCTCTGAACCACCTGGTCACTGGTTCATTTCCGATTTTCTACAGACGGGTAAGGGTATTTTTATACACACAGAAATACCCGTGGGACGGCTGGTGAGCACCTGCAGCTGTGGAGGGGCCTGGGGCCCTTCCCTGGGGCTGCGGTGCGCGGGGGAAGCAGATGAGCAGGCCGAGTCCCCGCCACGTCGTGGAGAAGCAGTAGAAATACTGGTGCCCCGGGAGGGCAGCCAGGTGCCCAGCTCCAGTCTGTGTCCAGGAGCCCTGAACAGTCTGGGGTCCCCGCAGAGCCCTGGGGGAGGAGGCAAAGGTGCGGGGCAGATCCCCAGCTCTGCCACTGGGCGGCGCGGAGCCTTCGCAGGCCCCTCCCTCGGGGCACACCGCCCCCGGAGCTGCGGGGGGTGGGCAGGGGCGGAGAAGGTTGGGGGTGTGTGCACACAACGTCCCCGCGTCGGTTCCTTCCAGCCAACGGCGGGGGCGGGTGGACCCATGGGTCAGGAGGTTGTGGCTTCTAAACGTCCTGGTGCTTCTTCTGAAAGGTTAAGAAGGGGAAAAGCCTGCCTGGAACCCCACCGGCAGGGCAGGGGGTGTGGGGCCGGCTGGCCAGGGACACCTGAGCAGGCCAGCAGCACTCCTGGAATGTGGGCAGGCCTGGGGGGGCGGGGCTCTGCCTGGCCAAACTCGGTGATGGGAGGGGCGTCCCTTCCCAGGAGGTAGGCAGATTGGGAAACTGAGGCTGGGGCCAGGCTGTTCCTTTCTCCTACCCCCACCCCAGCTTTCTGGGGCGGGGGCGACAGACAACAGGGTGTTCCCTGCAGGGAGGGTTGTGGGGTTCATGGCAGGCGTGATTCTGATCCAGAGCTGCCCTCTTCCCAGACTGGCACCCTTGTCTCCCCACCTCCGAGTCCGTTGGTCTCCACCTCCATCCCACACACCCCCTTGGGGTGCTGGGGTCCCCAGCACCGCCAGCCCTGCACACTCAGTACCCCCACAGTCACACCTGCATGCTTGGACACGGGGCACTAACCGCCTGCACAGTGACTCGTCAGGGCGGGCCCTGGGCTGGGGAGGGCGGGGCACCCCGGGAGCCTAAAAGGGCTCTCCAGGCCCCCACCCCTGCCTCGCCGCCACCGCGCCACCACAGCTCCTAGCCATGGCGGAGACTGCCAAGCTCCAGCTGTTTGTCAAGGTGCCACTGGGCCGGGAGGGCGGCCTCGGGGATGCGTGTGCTCTGGGGGGGCTCTGCTTTCTGGGGCAGGCAGTGGGTCTGCACTGTCTCCCTGGCGGTGAGCTCAGGCAGCCCTACAGAGGCTGAGGAAAGAGGGACCAGGACTGGAGGAGGGCCCAGTGAGCTGTCCCCAAGGCCGTGGGGGTGCCGACTCCCAGCCTTGGCTCCGGGACCCAGCCCAACCCTCCTGGAGAAAAAGCCGCTCGGTGGGGAGGTGCCAATCCGACAGCCGGCAGCCAAGGCCCAAGTGGAGCTTGAGGTCAGTGCAGCAGCAGAGGGGGGCTGGGCCAGGTGATCCCGATCCTCGCATCACTGCCCAGATCTGTGGATCCCCGTGCAGGGGCTGCCAGACCCTGGCCTCCTCCCCACTGTCGGGGCGTGGGACAGAGTGTGCCGCCAGCCACTGTCCAGTTTGGCAGGTGAATTACTCAGAAAGCAGCTCACTCGGCCCACTCCACCCTTGTGACCAGCCTGTAGGACCTGGAGACCAGGAGCCTGGCCTCTGCCCAGGTGCTGATGATAAGGGTCGAGGGGCCAGGCTCCAGAGCTTGGGTCCCACCCCCGTGTCCCTAGGAGGTGGGGAGGCCCCTCCCCACCTCCCGGGGACCCAGTCAAGGGCTCTCACCCACCACTTGTCCAGGCTGTGCCCAAACAAGCTGGAGCCCTGGATCATTCCAGGCTCTTGGCAGTGGGAAGCAGGGTCCTTACTGGCAGAATTCTTAGGTCTGCTCTCTGCCCCGTCCCCCTCTACTCCACCCACCCCAGGCGAGCGAGGATGGCGAGAGCGTGGGACACTGCCCTTCTTGTCAGCGGCTCTTCATGCTCCTGCTCCTCAAGGGCGTGCCCTTCACCCTCACCACGGTGGACACTCGCAGGTGAGCCCCCTGCCTCCAGGGGAGCCACTCCCTGGTCTCTGGCCCTTCTGACCAGCGGCTTCCCCACCTGCCTCATGCCCACAGGTCCCTGGATGTGCTTAAGGACTTTGCTCCTGGCTCACAACTGCCCATCCTTCTCTACGATGGCGACGCCAAAACGGACACACTGCAGATCGAGGAGTTTCTGGAGGAGACACTGGGGCCCCCTGAGTGAGGACCCCGGCCTGGTGGGAGGGGCGAATATGGGGCCCCCAGGGAGGAGCCCAGGAAGAACGCTGAGGGTCCGGCAGGGCAGGGGGCGCGGCACAAGGGTCTGACCAGAGATTCCCTAATTCCCCGTAGATTCCCCAGCCTGGCGCCCCGCTACGGGGAGTCCAGCACAGCGGGCAACGACGTCTTTCACAGGTTCTCCGCCTTCATCAAGAACCCGGTGCCCACGCAGGACGATGGTGAGGAGGGTCTGGAGCCACGGCGGGGGGGGGGGGGGGGCTGGCCCAGGCCCCGCCCTCACTGCGCTCCCCGCCCCAGCCCTGTACCAGCTGCTGCTGCGCGCCCTCACCAGGCTGGACAGCTACCTGCGCACGCCCCTGGAGCACGAGCGGGCGCAGCAACCGCAGCTTCGGGAGTCGCGCCGCCGCTTCCTGGACGGCGACCAGCTCACGCTGGCTGACTGCAGCCTGCTGCCCAAGCTGCACATCGTGGACGTGAGTGCCGGGCGCGGGGTGCGCGCGGGGGGGGGGGCTCCACAAGGCCCTGACTTGTCGCGCCCCTCGCCCGCAGACGGTGTGCACACACTTCCGCCAAGCGCCCATACCCGCCGAGCTGCGCGCCGTCCGCCGCTACCTGGACAGCGCGTTGCAGGTGAAGGAGTTCAAGTACACGTGTCCATACAGTGCTGAGATCCTAGCGGCCTACCGGACTGCCGTGCGCCCCCGCTAGCCCCTCCCCCACCGTCTACGGCCACCCCCTGCCCACTCTTCTACAGCCCCATAAAGGCACCTCTGCCCCAGTGAGCGTGTCCTGACCTGCGAGGGACCAGAGGTCCCTCGATTTCTGCCACCCCCAAAGCCCCACACCATGGAACGCACAGCTCCACATGATCGCCCAGAATGACAGGGGTGGAGGGTCAGGAGGCGGTGTCCAGGAGAGTCCCTCACCCACCCCAGTGGGTGGTTCTGCCCATCCCTCCACTCACCCTATCAGGGGTGGTGGGGGACTGGATTGGGCTCCCAAACCAGTCAGGCCAGGGTGGGGCAGCAGGATGGCCAAGGAGGGTGGGGAGCAGAGCCCAGCCTGGGCACCTAGGGGCTCCAGGCCAGTGGGTGGGGCCAGCCCACATTCCTCAGTCCTGCCCGAGGGAGCAAGCCACCGTCTGACCTCCACAGGTCCTAGTGTGTGTACGGTGCGGGATACCCACGCTGTGCCCTGTCGGGTGGGGTCTGGGAGAGTGAAGTGTGTGCCTGGAACAGCTGGTAACCGAGTTCCAGCCTGAGGAGCCCTGCCCTGCCTTCCGGGCCCTGGGCTCCTGTGAGAACCAGGCAGGGGCAGCTGGACGAGCCTGAAGAGCTTGGGGCCTCCTCCTCCCAGGGAGTGTGGGGCTGTGCATCTGCTTACATACTCTGGCCCCGTGCCAAATCACAGGCCCCGGGAGATCCCTGACCCCTCTCCCCCAGCCTGTCCCCAGAAGTCGGAGCGTGACCGGTGCCTTCCTCTGGGGAAGCATTTATTTGATGGAGAAGGGGTTTGAGGAGCAGGTGTGTTCCCACCGCACAGCAGGATGGGCAGGTGGCGATTGTGGGGTCTCAGAGGCTATCCCCACCTCACAGGCAGATTCCTGGCAGGGTCACACTCTGCTGCACCTTCAGGGGCTCTCAAAGTCTACACCGCTGGCTGGCTTCTTACTGGGAGAGAAAGGAAAGTGACACTGTGGTGTTATGGGGGGGGGGGGGGCAGCGGTCCAGGGCTTGACCCTGGGCACAGGAGGGAGGGACAGGTGGGTGAGTGGGTGAGTACCTCTTGAAGCCAGGGTTGATGAGGGACTCTCCTGGACACCTCCTCCTGACCCCGAGTCCAGGGCCACCTCTCTGAGGATCCGGGTCTGAGGCAAACAGGACAGGAAGGGGGTTCCTGTGTCCAGTGCAATTCCAGGGCCACAACCCCCTCTCCACATGCATCCTCTCTCTGGAGTTTGAATCTGGTTCTGGGGAAAATGAGTTGCAGAGGGAAGAGCACAGCCCCAACCAAAGTCCTAGGTGACAGGCCTTACCTGGTAAGAAGAGCTGAGGCCCCACCAGACAAGGGCTCTTTTTGGGGCTGGCAGCTGTCACCTCCACAGCTGGGGAAGAAAGACAAGAGTGAAGGCACGAGCAGGGGGGCCCTAGTGAGGACCCAGGGCACGCCCTCCCCACCCCACCTGCCAGCTGGCTCTTCAAGGTGCACACTTGGGCGGCCAGGCTCAGGGTCAGCGCCCGCAACCTGGAAGCTGCCTCTGGGCCCGGCACCTTGGAGAGGTCAAAGTCCAGTGCTGAGGGCCCCCCGGAGAGGGTTAGGGATGCTCGGTCCTCCTGCAGGGTGAAAGTCACAGCTTGCTGCTCGCAGGCTGCCCTAGGAAAGGACGGCTGCTGAGTGCCGTGTGCAGATCCCCTTGCTCCACACCCACCCTTCCTCCCTGCTCAGGGGCTCACCTGAACCGGGGGGTGATCTCCTCAGCCGCACTCAGGCCAAAACGGGCTTTCTACAGGGCACAGGGGCTGGTCACCAGCTGCTCAAGACCCTGGAACCACCCCAAAACTGCCTGACCCAGAGCCACCCGGGACGCCGGGCCAATCTTAGGACTACAGCTACAAAGCTGGGGGCAGGGTGTCCAGACACCCCGCCCCCCCGGGGGAATCCCAGACCGCCCCCTCGATCTCCTAGGTGGTCTGCACTGCAGGAAGGGGTGCTGGGGGCTTCCAGGCCCGCCCAGGAGCCCCGCTACCCACGAGGGCCGCCAGGCTGTCCGCCGTGAAGCAGGTGCTCCAAAGCTCCGCGGCGTCGGTCACACTGTGGGGGGAGCGGCTGTCAGATGGGACCGCCCGCTGAACTGTCCGCGCCCCCAGAGCCCCGCGCACCACGCCACTCACTAGAGGTTGAAGTCGCCAGGGCCCCCGTCCTCGCTTCCCTCCCCCTCGCAAAAGCACACGAAGCGCGGGGGCCCGGGGCCCGGCGGCAGCGTGCAAAGAGGCGGCGACAGCGGCGGCGGCGGCACCATGACACCACGGCGAGCGGAAACCCGGCCGGGGCGGCCGCAGGCCTAGGGCGCCTGCGCGGCAGCCGGCTCCGGAACCGGGGGCGGGGCCCGCCCCGAGCGGTGCCCACGGGGCCTGCGCGGGGCGGGGCTTACGGCCCTGTCTCGGCCCCGAGGACCCTGGACCCGCGCGGGGCTGGCGGGGCGCGGCGGACCCAGCTTAGGGCGCAGGGCGGGGCTCGGTCTCGGCTGGGGCGGGGCGGGGCGGGGCCTGCGAGCCTGCGGCGGGGCGGGGTCCCCGGGCGGGGCGGTCGCAAGCGCTGTCCGCGCGCCCGCGTGGAGGCCTCTGCGCGCCTCCGCCACCAACCCCGCAGCTGCGCGCCCGCCACCCCGCCGAGTCGGCGGTTCCCTCCGTGTGAGCCTCGCCCCCGGCTGTCCCAGCGGCCTCCTCCTGCCTTCCCCACCGGCTCTCGCCCTCCCCGAGATATTTCTCAGGTTGTCTTCAGATCCACAAAGGTTCCTAACGCCAGACTGTCCAACAGGTCAGAATACAAAAGTGAATAAAGTTTGGCAGTTGGTCCGTTCCACAGTATTTGCCCGGCACCTCTTTTGTGTCTCCTGGTGTCCTAGGTCTCGAGCACACCTTCACCAGCAGACAAGGTCTCGGGTCGCCTGGAGCGTGTGAGATCTAATGGGATGGACGAATAATAAACACCGGAAACATGAAACTCTCAGGTAGCAGTTTGAGCCGTGTGAGCTGTGACCTGGGCAAGGGGGGGGCCGTGCGCGCCAGGATAGGGGATCCCAGGCAGAAGGAGCAGCCATGGAGGAAGGCCCACAGTGGGCACAGCACAGTTGTGCTCAAAGCTTTGCAAGAGGGCCAGGGTGACCCCAGGGCGGCCCTAGGGAGGACGGGCTGGTGGGTTTTCAGGCAATGCTGATGTGTCCTCCACGTGCCTGCTGCCAAGCCTGGCCCCTCCCCGACCTTCCCCTGGTTGACAACCTCAGGCTCCTGCTTCAGGGCCTTTGTCTGCCACCCCATCCCCCAGACTCATGCTTCCTTCAGGTCTTCAGTCAAGGGGTCACCTTCTCAGTGAGGCCTTCCCTAGTCACCTTACGTTAAAGGTCAACAGCCTGCCCAGCATCTCACGTCCTCTCTCCTGTTTTATGTACTTGTTTTCCAGACTTGTCACTATATAAAGTACATTCTGGTTTCCTCACTGTGGCAGCGGCCTCTGAGATGGCCCCAACCATCCTGCCTCCTATGTTCAAACGTTTACTATCCCTCCCCTGAGCGTAGGCTGCATTCAGTAACCTGCTTCCAGCCAGTAGAATGCTGCCGAAGTGATGGGCCGTCCCTTCTTTCTCCTTGAATTGCTCACCACGACATGTGTGGCAGCCCTGGGGACACACCCACGTGGCCCTGGACCAGGCCTGACAAGGGCTAGTGAGGGAGCTGGTATGCAGACCCCTCCCAGCGGAGCCTTCTGCGGAGCACACAGCTCTGGCCGGTGGCTTGATGGCAGCCTCCTGAGAAGTGCCAGAGGCCCCAGAACACCCAGGACCAGGTTCCTGACCCTCAGAAACTGGGGGGATGATACAAGCTCGTTGTTTTAAGCCACTAAGTTTGGGGGTAATTTGTTATTCAGCAGTAGGTGACTAATACATTTATTTATCCTATTTATTGCCCATTTCCCCCAGAGGTCCATAGGGCGGGCCTTTATGTCTGGTTTACTTGCCACTGAATCTTCAATCCTCAAACACTGCCTAGCACAGAGATATTCAATAAATATTGTGGATGAAGGAATGCAGAGCAGGGAGCTGCAGGAGGGTGCAAGCAGGGGTGGGGTGGGGTGTGGTACAACTGATTTATGTGTATAAAGCCCATGTCGAGTGTCACGAGGAGAGGCCACTGCAGGGGTGGAGCCTGGGGGGCAGGGAGAATAGTAGAGGGCTGCTGAGTCCCTCAGGGCAGAGCTGATGGACGCTGGGCCAGGGGCTCAGAGTGTAGGTGGAGAGAGCTGGGGTGAGGGAGGGAGGGATCATGGCTGACCCCTGCAGGTGGGGAGTGCAG
The DNA here is from genome assembly GCF_004348235.1 of Phoca vitulina. Taxonomy (NCBI): domain Eukaryota; kingdom Metazoa; phylum Chordata; class Mammalia; order Carnivora; family Phocidae; genus Phoca; species Phoca vitulina. Next base: position 117,280 of record NW_022589824.1, on the reverse strand, counting down.
AAATGCCCTTGCCCTAGACCACTGGGCTGGGCAGGTTTGGAGATGGGCCACTCCTTTGCTATATGAACTCTGATGGAGATGGTGGAGGCGGCTCCGTACCCAGACTCTAGAGGAGGACCATGTCCAGAGATGTGAGTGTGGAGTCCCCAGCCCCGAGGACCACTTTAAATATCAGTTCCTCCAGGCCCAGCGCTTGGGGCCTAGGACAGTGTTTCCAGGAAGAACGAGGCAGGCTGAACGATGACCTGTCAATGTCAGCTTGTATGGAAAAGGGGTTTTTGCAGTTGTGGGTAAGGATCTTGAGATGGGGAGGTTTTCCTGGGTTATCCGAATGCCGTCCCAGGCGTCCTCATAAGAGAGAGGCAGAGGGAGGTTTCACAAAGAAGAGGAGAAGGCAGTGTGGCCAGGGGGCCAGAGGCTGGGGTGATGCAGCCACCAGTCTGGGCTGCTGGCCACCACCAGGAGGTAGGACAGGCAAGAAGGCTCCCCGCCTTTAGCGGGAGTGTGGCCCTGCCCGCCCCGGATTTCCGGCCCAGGGAAACCGATTTTGGGCTTCTGGCCTCCAGAACCACGAGAAGGTAAATGTAATGTTTAAAGCCACCAAGTTTGTGATCATCTGTCACAGTAGCCCCAGGGAACTAGTTCAAGACCTGAAGCAAAGATTTGTTACAAAACATGGTAAGAAAACCGACAAATTGAAGTTTTAAAAAGATGACACAAATATCTAGACAATGTACGGGATGGCTGGGTCTTCAGCACCTCAGCCCTCCTGCAGGGAGCCGTCTGATGAACATGGGCGTGGGCACAAGTAGGTGGGGCCTCCAACGTGGGCAAGGAAGAGGCTAAGAAAGGCTCCAGCTACCCGGGCTGGGGACTGTGGAAGGGAGGGCAGCCAGGGCTGGCCTCTCGCCCCAGGGCACGCCGCATTGCAAGCCCCCCGAGTCGGAGAAGGAGTCGCTAGAGAGGCCAGAGGGCAGCCAGGGCTTGGGGTCCCAGAGGCCCAAGGAGGGAGCACACAGGGTGGTATTTGAGCAAAAGCTTTCAGAGGAGCAGAGCGAGCTAGCCAAGCGGAGAGCTGGAGAAGAGCACCCCCAGGCAGGGCCCGCCTGCATCTCGGCCCTGAGGCCGTCGCAGGGCCAGCGTGCTCAAGGGACATGAGTTGGTCAGCAGGGCTGAGGGAAAGAGGGTAGGTGGTGGGGTCAGAGGAGGGCCGGTCAGGGAGGGCCTTCTTGGCCAGCTAAGGACTTTGGCCTTTTCTATCTGATAGGACGCTCTGGGGGCGGTGGGGAGCAGGGCAGGGAGGGGCTGAGGCAGCACGCAGAGTTCCGGGGCTTCTGGGGAGAGAACTGGCTGAGGGCTGCCCCCGCGTGGTCTGAGCAGGGTGGTGCAGGACGAGATGATGAGCCCGGGGCGGATCTGCAGACGCCTGGGGGGACAGCCCTCCTGGGACCCAGAGGGGCCCCGTGGGGCTGCCCCACCCCAGAACGGAGCCTCTCTCCGAGGAAAAGGTGCCCAGAAGGCCATGGTGGGCAATCTGCATCTCTCCACTCCAGATCCTTCCCAGGGGCGCTGGGAAGGGTCAGTGGGGGAGGGCAGGGGGTCCAGAGCCTGGTGGGCGTGGAGAAGCTGGTGGTGAGACTTCCTGCACCACTCTCCAGGAGAGCAAGCATCCCTACCTCTCCACTTTAAATCCTTGCTGTTGCTGCCGTGGCCTCCTCCACCCCATCTTCTCTTGGTCCATATGGAAGCCAAATGATAACTAATCAATCCATCGATCAGTTGATTTATCGCCTGGAGGTCAGACAATATCTCTCAGCAGGTGCCCCTCTAGGTGGGCAGACGGCACCTTGCCCAGGTGTCGGGAGGAAGGGTGGGTGGGTGAGCTCATAGGTCACCCGTGTGGGAGGAGGCTGGCTCTCTGGGCCTTCCACACACTTGTCCCGACCCCCAGGGCTTCAGTTCCACCGGGGAACTGGTGTCAAGCTGGGGGCAGGGAGGAGACCGGGGCAGGTCCCTGCCTCAAAGTGTCCACAGGTGGGCCAGAGGGTTCACAGGCACAGGCTGGGTGCACAGGTGTTGGGTGCAGGTGGGGAGGGGCTGTTTGGGGCCCTCGGGGGGGCTCTTAATCTCTGTGACCTCCTAGCCCAGAAGGACCCCAGTCAAGGCAGCAAATCTGGCAGGACCTGGCTGTGGTTTTATTTTTTTTAAAGATTTTGTTTATTTATTTGACAGAGAGACACAGCGAGAGAGGGAACACAAGCAGGGGGAGTGGGAGAGGGAGAAGCAGGCCTCCCGCGGAGCAGGGAGCCCGACGCGGGGCTCGATCCCAGGACCCCAGGATCACGACCTGAGCCCAGGGCAGAGGCTTCACGGACTGAGCCACCCAGGCGCCCCCTGCAGGACGTGTCTTTAAAGAAGGGTGATAATGACACAGGGCAGAACAGAGCTTCGCACACACCCCCTTTCCTCTGGCTCTGGGTGGGGAGTGAACTGCGGGTACTTAGGGGCCAGAGATCAGGGGCGAAGTGGGGGGATGGAAGTGGCCCAGATCCCTGCTCTGTGCTGTGGTTTGGGAGGACCCCAAAGGCCCAGGAGGCCCACTGTGCCCGCGGGAGCTCTGGGCTGCTGAGCAAGGGCGACACCCCCAGTCCGGTGCCCTGGTGGGGGGGAGAGTGGCGGGGAGGGCCCTGCAACCCTCCTGTTTGTCTGGATAAGCTTGCTTCCCTCAGAGCAGAGCCTCAGCTCCTCCCAGGCTAAGCACCTGCCAGGCCGGCCGAGCAAGGGGTCCCGCCCTGGTCCCAGAAACCCGGGGAAGAAATGCACTGCAGCCGTGGAAGAAATGCACTGCAGCCGTGGGCTTTAGGAGATGATTTATTGTGCTGGGGGAGGGGTGGCAGAGAGAAGTGGTGCACGCTCTTTGGGGAAGGCCCAGTACGCGGAGCATGCCCCCCCCCCCCCGCCACTGGCACTCCTGGGCGGGATCCTTCCTTGCAAACAAGAGGGCAGGTATAGTGGGGTGAGCACCGTCTTCTGGCCTCTTCCTGCCCTCCCTGGGCCCAGCCCCAGGGCCCCACTCTGTTCCTCCCCGCCGCAGCCTGCCAGCCCACCTTGATTCTGTGCTATCACCCCACCCTGCTCCCAGGATGAGGACCCCACCGGACAGCTTTCTGGCCAAGAGGGGCCTCCAGGGGCCAGCAGGGCATGGGGCACTGCGTGGTCTGGGCAGTGGCGTCCGCGCCTGCCCCTGAGTACTCACCTAGGAGAAGGCACCAGCGCACTGGTCTGCGGGAGAGAGTGGGGCCTGAGGAACCACCCGGGGCCCCCTTCCCCAGGGGTGGAGGCCCCCAACCCTCCCTGAATAACCAAGCCCCCCAGCCTGCGAGCCATCCCCTCCTGGGGGGCCACGGCCAGGGCACCGTCCGGCCCTCCTCTGGCCCAGATAGGCCAGGGCTGCCCCTGGAGCTGCCGCCCCATCCCTGGGGGGAGCCTTGGGGCCTGGCCCTCCCAGTCTGGGTCTGGGGTCTGCCGTAACCCTGAGCTGGTGTGGGGATAGCACTCACCTGACCTGGGCAGCAGGGTGCCCTGGCTGGGGTTCAGGCCTACTTGGGGCACCAGCTGTTGCATCTTCTGGGCCCCTTCAGGAAACAGCTCTGGGGCGCGGGCTGAGGGCAGGGCCGACAGGTGAGCAGAGGGGCAGGGGGGCGGCGGGGGGAGGGGCAGGGCGGGGCAGAGGGGCTGGGAGGGGCTGGGTGCGGAGGGGTCCCAAGGAGACCCTGGGGGACAGTGGATCCCCCTGCCATGGAGTTGGAACTTGCTGGAATGTGCCCAACAGTCCAGACCAGGCTTGGGCGCAGGGCTCCTAGAGGAGAGGCCGTGCCCAGTGACTAGTGGGGGCACAGGGGTGCCGGGAGCGCCACCGGGCAGGGCTGCCCACCGTAGAGCTGCAGCCAGACGTTCCTGACGCCCCCCTTCTGCGTCTCCACGTACAGCACTGCGAAATGCTTGTAGTCGGTGGACGCCACGCGGATGTTGGTCTGCGCCATGGCTGAAGGGCGAGAGCCAGCTGAACCTGACAGCCTGGCCGGGCCCCCACCCCTGCCTGGCTCGGGAGCCCTCCCTGCCCTGCCCCCTCTCACCCTTGTTGCTGAACTGCCCGTCCACAGCACCCTTAGTGAAGGTTGTGTCCGTCTTCTGGCACCCGCCATCGGGCCTGGGGAGGAAGACCCACAGCATCCTGAGCGTCTGGCACACGCCGCCCGGCCACGTCGCAAAGGGCCACCCCTTGGGCACTGCTGACCACGTAGGGTGGGCCGGTGCTCAGGCTGCCCGGCACCCCTGGACCCCCCTCACTCTGTGCTCAGAGCTGAGAGACCCTCTCAGGGGCGGGGGGCAGGTGTTGCTCAAGGACACACGAGCCAGGAGACGCGGGGGCTCCCTGGCAGACTCCCACAGGCAGACACAGGGACGAGACTCCTCCATGGCCAGGCCACAGGCAAGCCCCTCAGCCTGACCACGGGGGGCCTGGGTCTGACTCCCTGTGGTGCCAGGGACGCCTCTGGTTCTCGGTGGCTCACCTCTGGCCCAGTCTGAGGTGGGGTTCATGGGGTCACTTACGTGGAGTACCCAAACTTGAGGGCCAGGTCACCATTGGCCAAGGGGGTCACCAAGACCACGGGCATCTTCAGGTTGTCCTTGGAGTCCAGGAAGCCCTGGTCATCCGATACCACCCCGACCACATACCAGATGCCCTGGAACTACAGGGAGGGTGCAGGGAGAGCTGGGGGGACAGGCCCTGCACCCACATCAACTCTGACCCAGCATGGTGGCGGGTGGCTGCAACTCGTCCGGATCTGAGGACCTGGGGAGTGGTGGTGGGCACGAGCCACAGACCAGCCTAAGGAGCCCGTTGTCCTCCCCACACAGCCCACCCCCCAGCTGATGGCTGGCCCTCTGGCCCTCCAGCCTCTCTGGGGATAATGCTGGCCCCTGGGACCTGGATGGAGAAGCAAGGGGGTCATCCATGAGGAGGACAGGATGGGTCTGGCATGGGGGTGCCTGGGCCCACCTGGCTGGCATCAAAGTTGGCCTGGATGGGGACCTGGGCCTGGCCTAGGGACACCCTGAGCAAGGCAAAGACCCAACCGATCAGCAGCATCTGCAGCATCGTGGAGGATGGTTCTTAGCAGGAGAGCTGGGGTGGCCTCTCCTGCCCAGCCTTTATGACCCCCCAGATGCCCTGGGGTGGCTGGCCTGCTGGCCCGGGACCAAGCCTACTGAGATTAGGCTGGGATCTGGTTGTGCCCTGCAGTGCACGGGCTCAGCTGTGTCCACGGAACCCCGCCCATCCCCGGTGGCGTTTCCTCCTGAGACTTCAGATCCTTCGATGCAGGGGGAGAACTTTTGGCAGGCTTTCTGGGATGTCTGCCCCCAGCTCTCAGCTCAGACATAGCCCCCAGACCCCCTCCTCCAGGAAGCCTGCCAAGAAGCTCACCCCCACCTCTGAGCCTCACAACTCTTGGTGCCTCTACAGGGCCTGGCTGAAATTTGCCGGGGTGGGGGCCTGGTGGGCAGGATGCCATGTGTGCTGCCCACTGTGAGCCAGGAGGGCTCAGGGCAGGGCCTGGAACCTGGGGGACAGCGGGAGACGTGGGGCAGGGCTGGTCAGGGAGACCGTGCTCCGGGGCCCACGGTGGCTTTGGTGCCAGGGGTCTGGTGAAAGGGTGGGGCCGGCAAACAGGGGACAGGAGTCACCACAGTACCCAGAGGGATGAGGGTGTCCGGTCGTCAGCCCACTCAGTCAGTCCGTCCCAGTGTGGGGGGCATGGACAGGGCAGCCCCTTCCTCCTTGTCCTCCGGGACCCTGATCTCTGCCCAGTCTGAGTGTACTAACCCCACACCTTCCAAAACCCAGTGGAGGCAAAGCTTCCCTGGGCCTCAGGCCTCTCTAGACTTGGGGTGAGGGGGCAGGCCCCAGGCACCTGCCTAGGGATTAGGAGGTGACTGGGCCCCAGCCCAGAACGTGCCGGCTGGAGGGGCAGCTTGCAGGAGTGTGGCTGGAGGGGGTGCGGCGAGGTCAGAGCCCGGCGTGCGTTGGGGGAGGGCCATGATAGTACTGCTCCTCAGAGGTCCTGATTCGGACCCGCCCCACAAGGAGCAAACACGAGCGGGCCCTTGCCCACCCCTAGGCGACATCACGGAGAGCCAGCCTCAGAGACTTTCCAGAGGGGAAGGGGAAACTGAGGCCCAAGGTTAGTGGGGTGTGGTCAGGTCCCCAGGGAGCAGGCCAGAGCCAGGCCATGGGCAGCGAGGACGACAGGACAGACGGGCAGGAGCTGGACGGCTGATTTGCTTCCGGAGTTTATTCTCAGAGCCAGGAGAAAGCCAGAGGGCGCAGAGGTGGGGTCAGGGAGGAGCCAGGGCTGGGGCCTTGGGGGTCTTGGAGGGAAGAGCAGAGCAGGGCAGGATGGCCAGGTCCTGCGGGCCGGGGTCTCCTGGCAGAGAGAGCGGGACCAGTGGGTGGGGCAGGCAACACGGCCCCTCCCAGCCACAGGGGAGCGAGCGCCTCCGGACCCTCCCTTCCCATCGACCCCACGGGTTCCTATCCCAGCCTCCAGCTCCTCTTACCCCCAGGAATCTTGCGAACCCCAGTGGAGCCCCTCTCCCTTGGACAACCCCCGTGTGCCTGGGACCACCCTTGCATGGTGGGGTAGTGTTAGCAGGTGTGAGGGGGGACTGCCAGGTGAAGCCAGCCCACAGCCCACAACACTCACCTACTTGCGCTCCTCCATGCATTTATCTGCCAAGAAAGACACCCGGGGACCGTGGTCAGCGCCCCAGGCTGGGGCCACTTTCCCCACCGGGGCTGCCTGCCCCCTCCCGACAGCCCTGGAGAGCTGGTCACGCTGAGCCCCCCAAAACTGCTGAGTCCATCACACTCCGTCACTCTCTCCCCTCCTCCAAACAAAGAGGGGGTTCTGTCCCCACCTGGGCCCGGAGCAGGCTGCCTGCCTCAGGGAAGCCCCGGGCCCCGAGCCCTCGTGTGTTCCTGCAGCACCCCACCCCCACCCCGCTGGGTCTGTTTCTAGTGCCTGCCCCCCCCCAGGCTGGGGACCCTGTGTCCTGAGGGCTCATCAAGGGCCTGGAACACCGGCTGCTTGGTGAAACTGGGGAGGCGGGGGGCGGCTGTTCCTGCAGAAGGAGTACCTTCCTGTGCCCCGGCCAGGGGCTGCAGGCCAAGGTCTCTGGGTGAGGACAGACTGCCCCCCACCCCGGAGGCCACAGTGTGCTGGTCAGTGGTCAGTGGGCGGTCTGGCCGGATGCACCGCACGCCGCAGCCTCCCCTGAATCAGGACACTGTCCGCCCCAAATCCGACCTTAGTCCCCTCCCTGTCAGCAGCACCCCTCACCGGTCTGTGGCAGGAAGACAACTGCATCCTCCGTGAAGCCCCGGGTCTTGGCGAAGGTGCTGAATTTCTCCCTGATGTCGGCGCTCGGGGTCTGGGTGCGGCCTGGGGCAAGAGGGAGAAGCTGCTGGCCTCAGCTGGGGAAGGTCTCTGCTGCCCCCACGCCCGCAGCTTGGGGAGCCCCCCCGGGAGACACCCATCTCAGGCCAGACTGTGGGTCCCTGGTGCGGGTGCGTACTGTAGAGAGTGGCCATGTGGAAGTCCTGGCCGAGGCCTCTGGTGCCCGCAGTGTAGAGAAGCGCGTACTCGTCGTAGTTGGTCGCCGCCACCCACACGTCGTGGGTACTGCCCCAGTCTGGGAATCCGCGAGAGAAGCCCGGTTGGGGACCCTGGCCCTAGACCTCCGGCCCACCTCTGCCTGGGAAGGGGTGCGCTCTCCCCGGGCCGGCTGCGGGAGGAGCCAGGGGTGATGCCCTCCCCCAGTGAGACAGGCGGCTGTCCCAGCTTCCTGCTGCGCAGCAGGGGCCGGGCTCCTCACACCAGAAGTCCTGGGGGCAGCAGACACACAGGATCAGGACATCAGGGGCTCATGGTGCAGCCACAAACCCCTCGGCCGAAAGGAAGAGGAAAGATTTCCCAGTGGGAAGCCGTCCCCAAGGAAGGGGGTAAGTGGTGGGCTGGGGCGTGAAGAGGCCCTTGGCCCTGCTCCTGGGCTGGAAAACCGTGGAGAGGAGTGAGGGGGGCTGGGGGACTGCCCATGTGTGCTCCGCCTGAGGAAATATCATTATGGGGGGGCAGGAAGGGGCTTGGAGTTCAGCTCCAAAGGGGATCCAGTGCCCAAGAGAGGGGTCGTGGTCCCCCCACACCTGAGCCTGGGGCAGGTCCAGGCCAAACCATGGACTAGCTGACCCTGGTGGAGTGGCCACCAGCCCACCCCATGTACTGCTGGGGCAGGCGGGTCTCCCTGGCCCAGGGCTGGGCCCAGGGGTCCCTAGAGGGGGCCCCACTCACGGGGACTGGTGTAGGTGTAGCAGCCGGGGGCTCCCGCCGGCCGCAGCAGCAGGGTCCGCGTCTCACACTGCTCTTTCCTGTGGGCAGGTCACCGAAGGGGTCAGGGGTCAGGCCAGGGGCTGTCCCTAGACCGTGGTCATGGGGCGGGGTGCTCTGGGCCCCAGAAGCCCGGTGTCCCACCTGAGGAAGGTGGAGGTGAGGTTGAGGCCTCCGTCTGCGGTCGGGGCCACCACGGACATGCACATGGACAGCACATTCTTCTTCTCCCGGAACCAGCTCGAGTTGGAGGCGAGGCCCGAGGTGAACCAGCGCCCCAGGAACTGCGGCGAACGGACCCCGCCCGGGTCGGCCAGGACCCTCCCGGGCGGACCCGGGTGGGGAGCGCCCCCCCCCCCCCCCCCCCCCCCCCCGCCTCCAGCCGCGCCCCGCCCCGCGCCCCGGAGGGCGGTCACGCGGCGCGCAGTCCCCTCCGCCCCGGCCCGGCTGGTTCGGTGGCGGGAGCGGGCGGCAGAGGGCGCCCGGGCCGTCCCTAGAGGGGTTGGGGCGGGCTCGGCTGCCCGGGGCCGGCCGCTGGGCGCCCGCGACGCTCGGGAAGGGGCGCGGGGCGGGGCGCGCGGGCCGGAGGACCGACTGAGCGTGTGCGGGGCGCGTCCCTGCGCGCACTCGGGTGTCTGGGGCCATCCCCGTGGGCCATCCCCGTGGGCCATCCCCGTCGGCGCGCTCGCGCACCATGTGTCCTGGGACCCAGGTGTGGAGCGTGTGCCTGTTTTCCTCTGGGCGTCGTGAGCTTAGCGGGGTGACCGTGTTTGGATGGCGGAGGCACGCGTTCGGCCCGGGGGTCCCCATGTGCCGCGTGTGCCCTCACGGACGCAGGTGCTTCCCTGCCGCTCCGGGAGCAGTGGCTCTGCTCTCTTGGTTGGCGAATTGCCGCAGGCCCAGGGACGGGGGTGGTTCTGGTCAGCCTCCTCCTGCTCAGCTCCCCTCTTCCCAGGAAGACAACTCGGCCCCAGAGAGCGCCCCCCTCCCCTGACGGGGCCCTGTGCCGCCTGGGGGACCGGGCCGGGAGCCCCTCACCTTGTCCTGTTGGAAGTTGGGCTGCAGGGAGACGGGGGCCTGGGCCTGCGTCTGCAGGACTCCCAGGACCCCCAGCAGGACCAGCCCCATCCACAGCGCGTGCAGAGCGGTCATTGTCCTGGAGCTGAGTGTGTGACCAGGGCCGGGATGCCAGCAGTGCAGGCAGAGGGAGGGAGGCCGGCAGGGGGAGTAGAGGCCACTAGAGAGACCCCTATTTATGGGCCTGGCTTGGCCTCCACCCAGGGCCCAAGGACAGCCCACTGGAGGCTCGTGATGCTGGGGGAGGACAGAGTGGAGGAGCCCAGCTGCAGCCTCGCCCCCCACAGGGCTGCTTATGTAAGAGGCTCTGACTGGGTGCCTGGGCCCTGCCACCTGCGGCTGAGTGAGGGCGGAGGCCGGGCAGAGGCTCCTGCGAGGCTGGTCCCGTCTCCAGTCCCAGGTGCAGCCCAGCAGCCTGGATGGGGACAGGGAGCGTGTGCCTTGCCTGGGACCCCTGGTCACTTCTTATCTGGGGCTGGAACCCCTCACACAAGCCCTACCCTCATTCTCTCTCCAAGCCCAGTGACCCTGGGAGGGGATTTGCACTGCGCGAGTTTGGTCCTGAAAGGCCCAGCGGGCTGGATGGTGACGGCGGACTTGGGCCAGATAACCAAGGTAACCGGATCTGCCCCCGAAGTCGGGCCCGAAGGCCAGGCGTGCTGGGCACACCTTCCCCACCCAGCCAGCTGCTGGGACTCCGGCTGGTGGCCCCCTGGGTACCCTTCTCAGCCTGGGGCCCCCCTCGCCTCAGGCACAGGCCCACCCTTTGTGTGTGGTTGCAGCTACACTGGTCCTGCCCAGCAGTCTGGCCCAGGAGCACCATGTGGACTCAGGCTGTCACCTGGTATAGACACTGAGACGGGGACTGCTCCCAGCCCCAGCGTCTCCCTGCCAGCACAGGACTCAGGGATACCCCCACCTTCGGAGGCCTCCCTGGGTGGACGGGCTGTCTCTGAGGTCCTGGGCCCTGTTCAGATCTCACGGGTGTCACCTGTCCCTCTGCTTCAACCCGAGGCCATCCCAGGCCGGCGGGGCCCCAGCTCAGGGCTGAGTGGGGTCCACAGCTCTGACCACTGTGAGCGGGAGAGGTGTGCTATCCTGTGGGAGGCGAGGAGCCTGGGAGGGAAAATGAAGCAGGGGAGAGCTCCTATGTGGGGTGCAGACAGCGGGGCTCTAGCTGTGGTCAGTGGGGGGGCAGGGGCCGCCCGTCTCCGGACACAGCCCTAGCCCATTTGGGGGGTGCAGGCTCCTGTCCCAGGGCTTCACCCAGAAGCTGGATTCTTGGCAGCCCTGGCCTCTGGCTTTGGAACGGCCCCTGTTCCAAAGCTGTTCAGAAGTGATCAAGGGGGAGGCATAGGGTCAGGTCAGCTCCCTGAATGGGACCAGCATGGGCATTGCCACCCACCTCGTGAGGGCGGGAGGGCGGTCCCAGGTCCACAGGGGCCCTGGCAAGGGGACATCTGCACCTCGGCCCCCGGGCTTCCGGGCCCTGGCTGGGCCCTTGCTGTGGGGTCATTGCAGGTGGGCTGAACCTATTCTGCTGGGACTGGCCCCCGTCTCCCCTTCTGAGGCTGGGATCTCAGAAATGCTGGAAAAACAGGTGTGGCAGTTCTGTGGGAAGGGTTGAGAGTGGGCTGCTGGGAGGGGCTGGGCACCCGCGGGTCTGGAGCCTGCCCCTTCTTCCCCTGGCACCTTTGCTCTGCAGCCCTGATATCCAGGCCAGGGACGTGAGGCCCCCTCCCCAGTGGCCCGGGGGTGGGGGAGCGCAGACTGGAGCACTGTGGGGCTTCATCAGCAGGGCAGCCTGGGGGAGCTGCCGGCTGCACGGTGCCACGTGGAGGATCTCCTGCTTCTTCACGGGGGCCCCGGCTGGCAGGGGGCTGTTGGCTTCCCGGGCAGAGGCCAATGTGAGGGGGTGGGGTAAAGAGAGACAGGAGACACCTGAGAGGGAGGTGGGAGTAAGGAGGGGAGGGGGGCGATGGTGCGGGGGAGGGGGCGGGGGGTGTGGGGGGAGTGATGTGGGGGAGGGGGGCGGTGGTGTGGGGCACGGGGCAGAGGCAGGCCTGAGACCCCCAGCCTCCGCCCTGGCCTCCTGTCAGCCTGGCTTCTCGGTGCCATCCACGTATGGGCCATAGGATGACAGTCCACTAGAACAGGCAGGAGTTGGGGGGGCTGACGCCAGGACCCTGCACGGACCCTGGGCTGCCCCAGGCCCAGCCTGGCCCAGGAATCGATCTGGGAGTTCCTTTCAGGATGGGACAGGGGCAGGAAGAGGACTGTGGAGGAAGGCCTGGGGGACACGGCTGCACCTCCATGGGGGCACTGGGCTTCCTGCCCATTCACCGGCTGGCAGCCCTCTGGCTTTAGGGAGGCCTGAGGCTCTCTGAGTGGCTGGGCTGCAGGTCCCTTATCAGGCCAGGCCGCCCCGAGACAAGGACACCTCTACCAGTGGTGAGCACACCCCAGGGCAAGGCAGTAAGGTGACCCAGGACAGTGGGACCAAGACTGTGGGGGGAGACCCGGGATGGCAGGACCCTGGAGATATGGGCCTGAACAGCTCTCGTCTGGGCAGGCTGAGCTAACCTGCCAGGAGGGGCACTTGCCGCCGGACCCCCGGGGGTCCCACAGATCCTGGTGGAACGAGGTCTTCCTGAGGACAGAGTGGCTCCTGGGGACCCCAGTGTCTGGCCCTCAGACCCAGCGCCAGGGACCGAGTCCCTCCTCCTCCATTTCCCCACTGGCCAGCAGAAGGCCAGATGGTCCCCATGTCCCTTCTCCCCCAGGTGGCCGCCAGCAGCGGGGCACGGAAGATGCTGCAGTGGTGGGTGAGGTTTGGGACTCAGCTGCTCGGGGCCCCTACGGCCCAGGTGGCCTTCCATAAATGCTGTGGAGTACTGGGCCTTCTAATGGAGGGCCCTGGGTCTGGGCGGGGTGGCCACTCTTATCTTGGGTCCCTGTGGGTGGGGTCAGGAATCCTGGAGGGGTGTCTTCCAGTGCCTGGTCTCCCTGCCTGCCTGGATGCTGCCCCTCCAGGCCCCCCAACACCTCCTGCTGGGGCAGCCACACGAATGGCTGTAGGAGCAGCTCCCTCTGACCAGGGTGACCTGGTTGGGCAGGGACAGGGTGATCCTGGATAGTGGCCGGCCTTCCTGAGCCTCAGCTTCCCCATCTGTGCAGAGGGCCCTGGGTCCCTCCCTCCCCTCTGCTCCCGACCCTCTCAGGCCCTCCAAGGGGTGCCCCTACAGGCCCTTACTCATTCCTTCCTCAACGGGACCCTGAGCAGAGGTGGGTGGGTGGGGGCCTGAGGCACAATTTCGGGGCTCAGGAAATAGGTGCTCCGGGATCTGTTGGGCCGGCAGGTAGAGGAGGAGGCGCGGTGAGCGGTGACTCATCTGTTGCGGGGTCCAGGTAGGGTCTGGCTGTTGCCCCACCCCCTCCACTGTGCAGGACAGAGGCCTGGGGAGGAGGGAGGGCGCGTCCAGGAGCTGTCCCTCCCTCCCTCCCTCCCTCCCGCAGTCACAGGACTCCCCCTGCTCTCTCTGTGTCCCCCCCCCCCCATTCACTGCTCTGAGCTGGGCCCTGTGTGGTCAGCAGCTCTGAGCTGGGCCATCTCCGCCGCGGGGCCCCTGCTCAGCTGATGTGGGGATGGGGGATGGGGGGGTGCGTCCGTGCTGGATGCTGGCGGTGATGAGGCCCCTCCTGGCCCCCCCACCCCGCGGGCAGACCACGTGCTGCTTCGCGGCTCTCAGAGGGACGGGTGGGGCTGGCTGACCCGTGAGGGCGGGGCGCCCACTCTGAGCCCATGGCACAGGTGGTGGTCGCCCGGGAGCCCCACGCCAGGACCTTAGGTCAGGCCGGCCCCCCTCCAGGTCCACCGCAGCACCCAGAAAGCTCTGGATGCAGAGCCGAGGCTGAGACCCCCCGGGCCCTGCAGCCCAGGCGTGAGGCTGACGATGGGCATCTGCCTGAGGACGGCTGGGGCAGGAAGGTGCTCTGGATGCCAGTTGCCTTGGGCCGCGGGGATGTCAGGAGTGGGCCTCATCTTTGAGAGGTCATCGGGGCCGTTCCCCTGCCCCTAGCCTGCCCGGTCAGATACAAGCCTGGGGCCCAGGGCTAGGCTTGATCTCCACCTCGGGGCTGGGGGGCCGGCAGTGTGCCCCGGGGATGGCTCTCCAGGGCTGAGGCTGTCCAGGGGCCTGGTGGCTTCTCACTGGCCTGCAGATGACAGTGTCCTCCAGCCTCAGACAAGGGACTCGCAGGGCCCTGTGGGCCCCACCCACCTTCTGCTTGGCAATCAGCTCCCCCCAGTGTGTGGGAAGGGGCTTTGAGGGGGCCCTGAGCTGCTGGGCAGGGGCAGCCCCACTGGACCCCACCCCACCCCCTCAGGCCCTGCCACCTGCCCCGGGGCTCACCTCACCCCAAGATGCTCCTCCCTTGGAAGGTGTTGAGGAGACTGGCTGGTGGGTCCCCAAAGGATTTAAGTCGGGAAAAGGCGGTGCCCTGGGTCAAGGAGAAGCTGCTAGACAAAATATTCTGGAACATCCCTGAAGGCCTCATCCCCTTCCCCTGAGCCCTCCCCAGACCCGGATCAGCCGCATCTCCGGGCCGTACTGGGACAGAAGGCCTCCTTGGGCAGGTGGCCAGGGGCCAGCACCCACCTGGAGCAGAGGGTTGGGGGCAGCATGGTTAATGCCCCTGAGTGGGACACTGGGACCCAAAGAGGGAGTGGGGGTGCCGGGTCTGCAGCCTGACAACGCCAGGCAGGTGCAGCAGGGCCAGCTCAGAGCTCCTCCCCCTGCCAGAAACTCTCTAGGCCCCTCCCCTCCCTGAGTCCTAGGCCTGCCCAACCTCCAGGGCCCCGCTGGGAAAAACAGCCACCAGATTGCCAGGTGTCAGCAGAGAGAGGACAGAGACAGGACCCATGCAGGGGAGCCGTGGGAAGTGAGTCTTGCGTGGTCTGGGCAGAAATCCAGAGACAGCCTCGTGTGGGAGCACCTGAGTCCCGCTGCCTCCTTACCTTGAAGGGCAGCTCCCAGGGCTGGGGGCTGCCCCGGGAAGGGTGGAGGGCCTGCAGCAGGTCTGCCTCAGGAAGGGGTCTGTCGGGGCATTGAGGAGAGCGGCCCGGCCCCCACCATGCTCCCACACGCCCCGCCGCCTCCCATAGCTGTGACACTCAGCATCAGGGTGACCAGGGCAGATGGCTTCTGGAAGGTTCCAGCCAGGCAGTGGGTGGTGGGGGCTAGAGCCTATCCAGTCACCCGTTTGAGGGCTGGGGGAGAGGTCTTTAGGCAGATCAACAGATGGGCCCTCCTGGGTCACCATCGGCTGACCTGGGCGTCCCTCTCCCCAAAGACCCGGAAGCCAGAAGGACAGTTTTGGGTAGAGGCTTGCTCATTCAGGGCCCTAGTGGAGTGTCCTGATTCTGGAAGTTTTCTTGGCTCTATGACCTGGCCATGTCAGGCTGGCCCAGGCGTCTACAGGATCTCCTGGTCCCAGCAGAGGAAAGCAAGGCTGCCCCTGGGGCCTAGGCCCTGAGTCCTTGGTCCTTGGCCTAAGCCTGCCCCTGAGGTGGGTGCTCCTGCCTTTCCCTGGGGGCCCAAGGTGACTCCGAGGAGATGGGGGCCATAGCTCTGAGCAGGGCCGGCAACAGGGTGGGCACCTAGCAGGGCTGGGGGGGGGCTCTGGGCCCCGTGGGGCTGGACAGTGGGCACCCTGGTCACAGGCCCCCATCTTGGCACCCCAGGAAGCCCTCCGGGTGACTGCATGACCCTGCGCCCCAGGCTCCCAGCTAGCCTCTGCTAGATGCCATCAAAGATGGGACGTGTGTGAAGGTGGCTCTGTCGGTCCTGAGAGCCCAGGATAGTGCCCAGCCCTCAGGGTGAAGGCCCCGGAGGGTTATGTGAGAGGAGAGGACATCCCGCTCCCGCCCGGGGCTAGAACCGGGTGTTTTGGGAGCCACCCGCAGCCTGGCCTGCAGCCCTCACCCGCCCCATGGGTCATCTGGCGGTCATGCTGGCTCCTCCTGGCACCGAGTGTTTATTTCTGATGGGGGAGGAGTATGGGGACAGATGTGCCTCGGGGGACAGGGCACCACGAGGCCTTGATGGGTGGTGGGAGGCCTCTCTGGAGGGAAAGGAGCTGCCTGGTCTGACAGCCACTGGTCCTGGAGCCTGGAAGTCACTCTGGCTACTGTCTCCCACGGCCGCCTTCCCCGGGTCACCCACAGCCCAGCACCACGCGAGCCCGGAGGCCTAGCCAGGCCGTCGCTAGGGATGACCCCTCCTCCCCTCCCATGCACCTGCCCCCCAAGGGTGCACCCTGGCCTCTGGCTCGTCCCTGCTGGAGATCTTGAGGCTGCGCACCCTTGCCCGTCCACGGGCCAGCTGGGCTCCCACCCTGGGCGGAGGTGGGCCTGGGGTTGTGACTGGCTATTGTGGAGGGCACCTGGGAAGGGACGGCAGTGGGCCCAGGAGACCCAGGTCGGGTCTGCTCCAGCAGTAAAGAGACGGGACAGTGGGGGGCCCCCCGCCCCCAGGGTTAGAGAGGGCCGGTTAGTGGGTCTGCAGGGGCCGGGGGGTCAGGAGGAATGCCCGCTTTCTTGGCTGAGCGGCCGTGGGAAGGGAGTGTGAGGTGGGAAGGAGGCAGCGGGGTTTTGCCGGCACGGGGCGGGGCCCCAGGGGTGGCTGTGCACCCGGCCAGGAGCCAGGAGAGCTGAGGTCACAGATGGTGCCAGAATCAGGACAGGGAAGGGGCGACTGGAGCCATGGTGGGGCCCAGGGGAGGCTGGTCCCTGGGGTCAGAGGCCGAGGGAGGTCACAGATGTCATGGCCTGGAATCGGGCTTCTGGACTAGCAGGATGCAGGCTGTGCCCACTCCCAGACAGAGGCTTGTCCTTTCCTGTGTGGGAACGCTGGTCACAGAGCCCAGACGTCCCAGAGCAAGCGGGACAGCCGTGCCTGGGACTTCACCTGGCCATGGGGGAGGGAGGGTCAGCCCCAGATGAGCCCGGGCCAGAAGAGGGGTGGGGATGGGTTGGGAGGGGTGAGACTGGGAGGTGAGCGGGAATAGGGCCGCACTGCCCAGATGGGCCCGGGACCCCAAGTGGGCCTGGGTTTGCATGGCTGAGATCTGGGTGGGGGCTCTGTCCAGCTCAGCCACAGCTGGGCCCCTCAGCCCCAAGGTCCCCTGGGCATCAGGCAGGGCTGCGCTTGGTAGGGCCACTGACTGTTGGGGTTTCTGGCTGGAAGGATTCGGGAAGAAGCAGTGTGGACACCCCGGGGGTGTGTGTAGGGCAGTCATCCTGCCCGAGCCTGGTCAGACGCGGGGGAAGAGCTCTGGCAGGAGGTGAGGGGCTGGGTCATTGGGCTTCTCCCTTGATTTGGCAAGGGGTGATCACCCCTTGCTGGGTGGTCAGCTGTTGAGTGGCTCATGAGTAGGGTTCTGCAAGGTGGCAGCCTCACGTGCCTCCACAGGCTCGGGGATGGGTGCCCTGCGGGTGGGGCTGAGGCTCTGAAGGCCCAGACACAGGCTTGTGACAAAGCCCTTGAACTGTCTCCCACAGCAGCCAGACTTGGAGAAGGATGGGGTGGGGGGGACCCGGGCAGGGGTGGGGCAGGGGCTTCTCGGCCTGGGCCCCCCAGGGCAGGGTGGGCTCTGTCCATCCCCAGCGCCCTGTGGTTTAGGCCTGGTGGGTAGTACCCAGGGGAAGGCAAACGGGAAAGTCACGGTGTCCTTCCAGCGCTTAGGAGCTGAACGCAGACCATGGCTTCAAGGTCATGGTCTCCATGTGAGGACAGCCGCAGCGGCTGTTGGGGGTTGGCGTCTCTCCGAGCCCAGGTGGAGGGAGACCTTCATCTTTGCCAAGACAGTGTCCTTCCTTCCCTTCTCCTGGGCTCAATCCCCAGCCTCTACTTGGTGTGGGGGTTCTGTGCCCCTTCCTCACTGTGGCCCCCTCCCCATCCCCAGAAGTAAACAGGTCTGCCAGGGGTCAGGGCTCTGAGCATCTTAATCTGCAAACCAGCACCCCGGGGGTAAGGGAAAGGGCTGCATCCTCCCCTCCCGTTCCTGTGCCCACACTGCCCACACTCTGTCCTGGCCTCTTTCCCCCCCTCCCTCCAGCTCAGCTCTGCTGCAGCCCTGAGTGGGCACAGACTTGGCCATCCCCAGATGGCTTTAGTCAGGGCCCTCTTGGGCGCCCTTGGCCCCAGGGCGGGGGCAGCTCCTTGCACCTGGAGGAAGGGCCAGGCCAGGCCAGTGGGGCCCTGCGAGTGGTGGACGCCATGCCCGAGGGTCCCATTCGTGAGGTGCCCCTCAGCCCCTGAGGGCTTTCTGGGAGGTGAGGCCCAAAGCAGGCCCCAGAGATGCAGGGGAAGCTGTATGTGTGGAAGAGACAAGAGACAGGGCCGTCGTACCCCCTGCCCCGAACCCGAAGAGTGGAGTCTACTTCCAGGGACCCAGGCCTCCCGCCAGCTTCCCAGCCACCAGCCCCAGGAGCAGCTCATGGCCCTCCCCAGTGGGGACAGAGCCAGGGGACCCTGCTGACATGCACAGATGCTCCAGGGACATCTGCTGTCCAGGGTCTCAGAGGGCCAGCAACTGATAGGGTGGAAAAAACCCAACTCCCAGTTAATCCACACAAACCCAAGAAATAAAATAACTTCCTTCAAAACAAAATAGCTTTCTGCCAGAGCATTCCTGCCTGACACAGGCCATGGGTCCCACAGGGAGAACTTTCGGAGGAAACACAAGAGACAGTGTGCTTCAGAACAGAGTGATGGAGCATGCACCTGCGTGTGCGCGTGTGTGTACGCCTGTGTGTGCATGTGTGTGCGCGTGTGCGCGTGCGTGTGTGCATCTCTGTGTGTGCGTGTGTGTGCGCGTGCGTGTGTGTGCGTGTGCATCTGTGTGTGCGTGTGTGCACGTGTGTGTGCGTGTACGCGTGCGTGTGTGTGCGTGTGCATCTCTGTGTGTGCGTGTGTGTGCGTGTGTGCGTCTGTGTGTGTGTATATGTACATATATATTCTTTCGTGGTTACGGCCAACATCACAGTGCACAGCTTTAATTTGACAAAGTCACAGAGATACCTTTCCCTCCTTCCAAACAATGCCATTTTCGTCACGTTTTAGAATTCATACATTTAACCCCCTAAACATTATTGCTGTTGTTTTATGTGGCCAAGATTGAGTTTCAAATGATCCACCTGCTTACTGCCTTCTGTGCTCTTGGATCCCACTGGAACTCAGGCCTCGGACCTGGAACACTTTATTCTCTCTTGAAGCACTTCCTTTAGGGTTTTCTTTATGGAACATCTTTTTTTTTTTTTTTTAAGATTTTATTTATTCATTTGAGAAGAGAGAGAAAGAGAGCACAAGCTGTGGGGGAGGAACAGAGGAGAAGCAGACTCCCCGCTGAGCAGGGAGTCTGATGCAAGGCTCGATTCCACGATTCCACGACCCTGGGATCATGACCCGAGCTGAATCCAAGAGTCGGCACTTGACCAACTGAGCCACCCAGGAGCCCCCTTTATGGAGCATCTCTTGGTGACGTATTCTCTCTGTTCTGTCAGAACCACTCCAGGCTGGAGGCTTTACCTGCAGTGGGGCAGTGTGGGCCAAGGAGTGAATGGGGGCGCCTGGCTGGCTCAGTCAGCTGAGTGTCTGACTTTGATCTCAGCTCAGGTCTTGATCTCGGGGTTGTGAGTTCAAGCCCCATGTTGCGCTCTGTGCTGAGCCTACTAAAAAAAAAAAAAGTGGATGCAGTTGTCCCTTGACCTGAGAGTGACCTGGGGCGGGGTGGCCCCGGGCCTGTGTGAGAGACAGAGGCTACATGCTGGGCAATCCCAAATCAGGCCAAACTCCTCCACGGAGATGGAATTCCATCTGTGGCTGCCGGGGCAGAGGGTGGTGAGGACCAGTTGTGAATGGTCACCAGTGAGCTCTCTGGGATGATGGAATGTTCTGCATCTGGATTGAGTTGTGTTTACACAGGTGTCTACATTTATCCCAACTCATCAAAGCAGGCAATGAAATTGTGTCCATTTTAGTGCATGTCAAATCTAAGCTCATATTTTATTTTTATTTTTTTAAAGATTATTTATTTGGGAGAGAGAGTACACACTGAGGGGGAGGAACAGAGGGAGAAGCAGACTCCCCGCTGAGCAGGGAGCCCGACACGGGACTCAATCCCAGGACCCCGAGACCACGACCTGAGCTGAAGGCAGACACTTCACCGAATGAGCCACCCAGGCGCCCCCTAAGTTCATATTTTAGAAATAAAGACTAAATAAGGACTTTCCAGACAAATGAAACCCAAAAGAATTAATCACCAATGGATCTGCAATTAAACAAAGATATGAAAGGACGCCTTCAGCCAGAAGGAAAACGCTGCTGATGGGAGCCGGACAGTGAAGGAGGGATGACAGAGCAGAGCAAAGGCCCTGGGGACCGCGGCCTTGGTCACCCTCAATACGTCTTGCAGGGTGTAAGACATAGTTAGAATTAAAATACATGACAAAAATAGAACAAAATCTCAGAGGGCATAAGGGACGTCTGGGTGGCTCAGTGGGTTAAGCGTCTACCTTCGGCTCAGGTCAGGATCCCGGGGTCCTGGGATCAAGTCCCACGTCGGGCTCCCGGCTCAGCGGGGAGTCTGCTTCTCCCTCTCCCACTCCCCCTGCTTGTGCTCTCTCTCTCTGGCAAATGAATAAATAAAATCTTTAAAAAAAATCTCAGAGGGTATAAATGAGAACTAAAGTGTTGTAAATAATTACATTGCCCAGAAGATGGTGAACATGCTTATTTATATTCGACATTAATAACTCAAGGATGACCTTGTAACCTCCAGGCTAACACAAAAAGAACAGTACAAAGTTAAGAAAGCAAGGTTTGAGGGGCATCTGGGTGGCTCAGTCGGTTAAGTGTCCGACTCTGGATTTTGGCTCAGGTCATGATCTCAGGGTCGTGAGACGGAGCCCCGTGTCGGGCTCTGTGCTGAGCGTGGAGTCTGCTTGAGATTCTCCCTCTCCCTCTGCCTCTGTCCCTCTCCCCTCTCTAAAAAAAAAAGGTCTTGAAGAGAGATCTGAACACTCATGTTCACAGCATTATTCACAATAGCCAAGGGGTGGAAGCAGCCCCAGCGTCTACTGACAGGTGAATGGATAAACAAGACATGGTCCGTCCACACCATGGAACATTACTCAGCCTTAAAAAGAAAGGAATCGCGACACCTGCTACAACGTGGATGAAGCTGGAGGACGTGGTACTGAGTGAGATCAGCCCGGCACAGAAAGACCAATTCTGTATGAGTGGAAACTCTCAGGAGGCCGGAAACTCAGGGGGTGGGGGCTGGGAACGGGGTTTAACGGGACGGAGTCTAGCCTGGGAAGACGACCACGTTCTGGGCATGGACGGGGGGGACAGGTGCACAGCAGTGTGAACGTGCTTCATGCCACAGAAGTGGTTCCTTAAAGACGTTTTATTTATTTATGTGACAGAGAGACACAGCGAGAGAGGGAACACAAGCAGGGGGAGTGGCAGAGGGAGAAGCAGGCTTCCCACCGAGCATGGAGCCCGATGCGGGACTCGATCCCAGGACGCTGGGATCATGACCTGAGCCGAAGGCAGACGCTTAACGACTGAGCCACCCAGGCGCCCCTTTAAAGATGTTTTAAAAAACTCAGCAAAGTAATATTTACAAGTTAATAAGGAGAGAAAATGATGTAATAAAGAAATTAGTCCAACAGGTGGGGCAAGAGCACCTGTCGTCAGACAAAGGGACCCAGCTCACCTCTGGTGGCCCCGCGGGCGCCCGGCCTCTCCCGTGCCCAGGCTGGTCCCACGGTGGCCTGAGCCCACAGCTGCTCTATCCTGGAGCTCTCCAGCTGTCCCTCCTGCCCCTGCTGCCCTGGCTCGTCCCCACCACACACGGTCAAGCCCCCAGCCGACTCAGGTGCAGACATGGGGCCCCAAAGGTCCCTTGGCCTTGCCGGCCATCCCTCCCAGGGGGCCACTCTCCCTGGAATGGACCCCCAGAGGCTGGGGAGGGCTCCCCTGCAGCAGGCTGGTTTCTCAGTCCACCCAGACACAGTCCTGTCCTGTCCATCTTGCTGCCCTCCACAGCACCACAGCAGCTGGGTTGCAAACAGAGCGATGCTGGCCCACGAGGTCCCGGACAGGGTGTCCCCTCAAACACCACAGCCACGGCTCAGGCTGGACTCAAGGATGTCCACCCGGCCCCGACGAACTGGGTTAGAATCCTGCCTCGGGGGACGGAGGAACAATCCATGGCCCTCACCCACGCCTACCCTGCCTGTCACAGGGCTGTGGCCCTCCCTGACCTGCAGGGGGGCCTGGGTGAGAGAAATGGCAGACTGAGCCTCCAGGAGGGTTGGGACACCAGCAGGGGCACGACCTTGGAGGTGGTCTTCTGACATCAGGTGCCTGAGCCACGCAGGACCTGCCCGGGGACCCGAGGAGGCAGGGGACCCGGGGCAGCTGGAGAATGTCCAAGGCTCAGCTGGACCCACTTGTGCCCTTGGCTCCAGGGTCCAAGCCTTTTCCGTTTTATAGGGTTTCTGCTTGTCTAGGCCCGAACGGGGAGGTTCCTGCGGCACTGACCATTCCTAGGGACAGGCCAGTAACTATGCCGCCCGGAGCATGGGGACGGACGTCCAGACGGACGGCACACCTGCTCTCACCAGGCTCAGGGAGAAGCTGCGGGGGGCCGGGGAGGCGTCAAGGGGTATCCTGGGCCGCCAGCCAGTGGGCAGCTGCAGCAACACTGAGCCGGGCAGTGGCACTGACCCTGCAGAGAGCTATGTCCGGCCGCGGGGCCTGCTGGGACCCACAGCCCCTCAGGAGGGGGACAGGGCCGGGACAAGGGCCGGGGGTGGTCGCGGGCATCCTCCAGGGTCCTGAGTCCTGCGTGTCACTGAGGAATGGGGACACCCCAGGGACCCAGGTCCCCAGGCAGGGCCGAGAGAATTCCCGGAGGTCCTGAGTCGCTCAAAATCATGACCTGCCCTTTAGACTAGCAAACAAGGCAGCTTCTGTCCTTTCGTGGAAGTGGAGGCTAGGGTCACGTGCAGGGGGCTCAGTTTCCCGGCCTGTTCCTCTCTGCCCAGCCCTGGCTCCATCCCCTCAGGGCCTGAGGCCCCGGCCCAGCCCGCCCCAGCCATCCTTGGCCAGCTCTCTGCATGCAGCTGGGCTCGGGTGGAGCACCTGCCCCGTGGGGCCAGTGAAGGTGCGCCGTGACAAGGGACACCGGCGGGAAGGGCTATGGCTGGAGAAGGGCCAAAGGAGCCTCTCCACCAGGGCGCTAGGGCAGCTCGCTACCTGATCCCCAGATCCCCAGATCTCCGCGGCCCCGGGTAGATGCAGCTCACCACCATCTGCGGCCTGGAAGGCTCTCCCGGGATGCAGCTTTGTGCTCCCAGGACCAGGGGAAGCCTGAGGCGGCCCATCGATGTCACTGTCACAGTACAGGGCTTTGTGTGACTTTGGTGGGCAAGGCTGGGAGGAATGCATGACCCAGGCCATGGGGAGTCTTTGGGGAAGGGCCCCTCCCACCACCCAGGGCTGAAGCTGACAGGCCAGGTGAGTGCCAGAGGGACAAATGGCTCCCCCAAGCCATGGACAGCCCACCTGCTTTCATCCCCTTCTGCTGACCCTGCCCCGAGGGAGGAACAGGCCCAGACTAGGGGGGCCCAGGGCCCCGAGGGAGGGACAGGCCCAGATTGGGGTGCCCAGGGCCCCGAGGGAGGAACAGGCCCAGATTGGGGGGGCCTAGGGCCCCGAGGGAGGAACAGGCCCAGATTGGGGTGCCCAGGGCCCTGAGGAAGGGACAGGCCCAGATTGGGGGGGTCCACTCAGGCCAAAGAAATGCAATCTGGCACACAGCAAGAGATCTCTCTAGATGTTCTTTGATCTCTGGTGGGGCCAGCTTCCCGGCAGGCCCTGGGCTTGGAGATCCCTGAGGCCAGGATGGGGGGAGACGGGTCCTGTTTGGGGCAGGGCAGTTGCCCTGCACAAGGAGGTATGCAGACGGCTGGGATCCCAGGTTGTGGCTCTCTGTACCTGAAGAGTCCCTACACCCAGTGGGGGTCAGGCCTCGGAAGCTTGTCCCCCACCACCCCCCCACACGGCAGGAAGCCAAACCTGTCTCCCCCCACCCTGCCCTCCAGGCTGGGCATCTGCATCTAGGCCTGCTCCTGTTCTGGGGCCCCAGCTGCACCCCCATGGCAGCTCCAGGGCTCTGGGGGGTGGGGAGGTGGAGCTGGGGTCTGTGAACTCGTGGAGCTGGGGGCTGAGTGGGCAGGAGGGAGGGGTCTTGTCCTGGGACCCACAAGGACCTGCAAACACCCCCACACACACTCACAGACACACCCCGGGAGGCCGGAGGGTGAGCACAGGCCTGCAGGGCTGGGGGTGGGCATGAGTGTGTGCAGAGGGTCCTCCCCTACTTCGTGCCTCCCCTACCACCCCAAGGTCATGATGGCTCCTACTCCTGGATCCCACACAGGATTTATTCCATGCTGAGAGCAGAGGCCTTGGCTGGGGAGGAGCTGCGTTCACCTTCAGCAGGTACCCAGATGGGGTGACCGATCTGATGGGGGAGACAGAGTCTCAGATGGAGGCCAGAGCAGAGAATGGGGATAGAGCCGGGGAGGAGGCCAGAGGCATGAGAGCTCCAGGGAGGGGAGAGGAATAGGGGATGGAGGGAGGAAGGGGGCCTGCAGTGAGGTGTAGTGGGCGGGGACGGTGCTGGGGCCCGGGAGGCCAGCCGGGGACTGAGGGACACGCCCTCCAGGGCGCTGCCCTGCCCCCACCCCGGCCCCCAGACTCCGTGCACATGTGCAGCCGAGCACTCCTGTGCTCGTGCTTGTGAACGCTGTGCACACGCACTTCTCCCTGGGTGCACACATGTGCACGCACGGCTGTGTAAGCGGGGGCGTGTGCCCGCACGAGCGCTGCGTGTCCGCACGTGTGCACATGGTTTATGGACACCACCATGTGTACACGTGGTCATACACGTGTGAAGAGCCAGACATGGGAAATGCACCTGGAATGAGAGGAGGTGGCCCAGGACGGGGGGGGACCTGGGTGGGGGCAGGAGGTGGCCCAGGACGGGGGGGGGGGGGGGGGGCCCGGGTGGGGGCAGAGACCAAGGAGTTATGAGGATCCACCCTTCGGGCTCAGGCTGAACCCTGTGGGGTTGCCAGGACCCCACAGGTAGACCCTGCATGCAGGCCACGTTCCCCTGCGGGCTCCCATAGGGCTTTCGAGGCCCATGGGCGGGCCCCATGCTGGGTGCAGGCCCCTGCCACGGCCTGGGGGCCCGTTACCTGTCAGGTCTGGGAAGACGATGTTGTTATCCGACAGGCCCAGAGCTCTGACCAGGCAGACAAATTTGTCCAGCACCTGGGTCTGGATCATCCACATCCTGCCTGGGGCCCAATGAACACAGCACGGCCCTTAGCCACGGAGGGTGAGTGGGCAGTGCTGGGCAGTGCTGGGCACCCTGCCCTCCCTCCCCCTCCTGCTCCCAGCAGCTCGACCGTGGCCACTGGGCCGGGGACTCACATAGCAGGTTGACCCTGAGGATACTCCGGCCACCTGACTGTCTTCGGAAGAGCATCAGCGCGAACACGCTGTAGTCCGTGTCGTACACCTGGACCTCCTCGGGCTCTGCCCCGGACACAGGGGTGGTACCGCCGCAGCGTGAGGGGTGCTCCCCCCCGGCGCCCTCCGCAGGCTGCCCCCCTGCCTCCCGCCGGTCACCCTCTCACCCTCTCTGCTGTCCACCCAGAATCTCCCAGGCTGCGCCGCCGGAACCAGCACGTAAGACCAGGTGACACAGCGGTGGCCCCTGCGGGAGAGAAAGGTTCTGGAACCTGGCCAGACCTCGGGTTTCCTTCTCTGTCTCAGGGGCTGGCCCCGAAGTGCCCCCCGCCCCGAGAGAGAGAGAATTCAGCTGTTTGTTCGGAGGAGGCGTCTGTCAGAAGCCAGGGGCAGGCCCAGCACGCGGGAGGCTTTGCTGCCCTCCCCCGGGAGCGGTGTCCCTCCTGGAGGAACGAGGCAGGAGCCCTCCCCCGTCTGCGCGCATCCCCTTGAAGCCCCTGGCCAGCCCACCCCCTGGCTGCTCCTCGTCGCCTGGATTGGACCTCCGAAGTGTGTGTATGTGCGATGCTGAGAAACAGGCGTTTCTGGCCACAGGGTCCCCTCTGGGAGTCTTGAGTGGGCCCAGCTGGGCATGGTGGCCGGTGCCCCCAGCCAGCAGCCCTGGACTTCGCTGAGCCAGGCCAGATGGGGACAAGTGGGGCCGTGGGCGGCTGCTGCTGGGCCGGGCCTGGAAGCCCCCCCCCGGCTCAGGCCCCAGGGAGCCCTCCCACAGTGCAGCGGCCTCTCCAGGTGGGTGTCCTTGTTTTGGGAAGCAACCAAGTGCAGTCTGGCCTGCAGGTGGGGGAGAGGTGAGGCCGCCCAGAAGGCTTCTTGGTCCAGCTGCATTGGCACTGGGTTCTCTGTCCCCCACTCCCCCCATTAATCAACCTCCAGCCGGAGCCAGGCCAGTCAGATGCTCCCAGGAATCTGAGACACTCCAAAGGCGGGTTCTGGGGTGGCTGAACCCATGCAGGTGGCTTTGATGGTGCTCGCTGAGGCTGGGGCAAGGGCCAATGGAGACCCTCAGGGGGAGGCTCTCAGCTTCTAGGATCTACTCCTGGTCGGCATGACAAACCCACCTTGCTTAAGGTCCCTATTTTATATTACCTGGAGCCAAAGAGTCCTAACCAGAGGTTTCCAGGCCCTCTCTCCCCCACAGCCAGGCAGGGGGGCAAGGAAGGCTCCAGGCCTGCTGGAGACGTGGTAAGGGTAAAGAAGCCCTCATGGCATCGGTGTCCCCCAAAGGGGGGACGGCACCACCCTCACCTCATTCCAGGGGGTTAGCCATCAAGACTCCCGACTTCTTCCCATCCAGGCGGACCAACCAGAGCACCTGTCACCCTGGATGCAGCAACGGGTCCAGGAGGATCATGTGACTCAAGGAAACCCGGTCAGAGGCCATTGCCAGGCTGACCAGGATGCTCTCTCTTTTCTGGAATTGGAACCCTGAGAAGGACATCAGCCTAGGCTAATGTTTTATCCCTGCGAAGTGAGAACTTCCTGGAACAGAGGTCTGGGGCAGACAGAGATGAGAGAGGGAGAGGGAAGGGGTGATGGGGCCCTGATCACACTGTTTGAGCTCCTGGATCCAGCTGTACCTGAAATCCATAAGCCCCCAAGGCTCTTCTGAGTCTGTGATCCAGTATGTGCCCCTCTTTTGTGTGTGCCCCCAGAGCTGGCTTAGGTCACCAGCAGCCTGTGCTGAACTTTGAATTAGGAGGAGGGCCCTGGGAGAACCGGGGCACTGGGGCCCGTGCTGGACCTGAGCCATGAAGCCATTAGCTTCTAGGGGTACAGGCCAGGGATCCTCACTCACCGGGTCATGGCATATGACACTTCAAGGCGACTGTTTTCATTTTGCTCGAACGTTGCAATGAATGGGTTCAACAGGAACCTGTCCGTCTTCCTGTGGGTGCTGCCCGCTAAGCCGACAACAAACCATTCCCCCTGGAACTGTGGGAACCCGAGGTAGGCAGAGCCCAGGACAGCCCCAAGGGCCCTCACCAGGCAGTGGCTCCCAGCCTGAGCCTGCACCGATGACGCTGGCAGGAGCCGGGGGGCTGCCCTGGGCCTGGCAGGGCCAGGGTGACCTTGCCCAGTGGCTGGCCTTTGTGAGCTTCAGTTGACAGAGATGTTCCCACCGCACGGGGACTGGCAGGGGTTACTGCTGACCCAGGACGGCCTGTCCAGAGTCCTTTTCTGATGGACGTCAGGACTCTCTCTCTGGGGGGATCTGAGACCAGGCTGGCCAGGCTGGGCTCCCTGGGTGGTGCCTCCCCCCGGCCACCTTGGCCCTCCTTTCTCCCTGCACTTGGACCCTGGCTGACTTTCTCCCCCGCCCTCCAAGCCCCCAGACCTGGTCTTCTTGGAAGCTCTGTAACACGGAGGTAATGCCTGGCGGGGTGTTTGGGGTCTGGCCCTTCAGGCCCTTTAGCAGGGTGAGCACCACCCACAGGGCACAGCAAGGCCCCATCCCAGTAGGGACGGACAGAAAACAAGTGGCCATGTCACTGCTGACTCAGATACTCCCTGCTTTATGGGCCCACCTGCAGGTGCCCCTCCCCAGGGGTGTGCCCCTTTCACCTTCCTCCTCAGAACTGGCAGAAGAGGTGGGCCCGGAGGAGGGCTTGGAGGTGGACTGGGCAGGGGCAGGGCCCTCTTGACATCCTGCCCACCAAAGATGGGGGCATCTGGGTCCCATCCCAGGAAGGGAGACGGGCAGAAAATGGAGGGGCTGGGGGTGCTTGCTGGGCCCACTAGCTCCCAGGGATGTCTCTGCACCTTGCTTCCTGAGTCCTGAGACCCCCAGCTCCACCCCTCTTTGGGACCCCTTCCCAGTGCCCCATGCCAGTGGCGGTGGCCAGGGGCCTGAGGTGTCTCCCCGGCCGAGCCCTACCTCGGTAGCTTTCCTGCCACCAGGTGGAAGACAGAATGTTCCATCCCACACAGGGAGCTTAACCTTTTCTTAGTCCCGAAGGTCAGGGGCACAGTGTTCTTGCAGAACACCGAGTGCAAAGCCCAGGCCCGCCACCCCCGCACTGTTCCACACGTCCCTAAACCCAAAGCGTGGAGCAAGAACAAGGCCAAGGGGCCCTATCGTCACGAAGGTGCAGGGGTCGCGGCCAGTCAGAGTGAGGCCAGACAAGGGGGTGGTGGGGCAGGCAGCCAGAGCACCCAGACCAGAATGACTGAGGGGTGATTGCAGGGGCCCCTTTGCCAGAGGGAGGGCAGGGGGCAGGCAGCCCAGCCTAGTGGGGGTGGGGCACCCACACACTGGGCCTGGGGACAGGAGGGCTCGGGCTCTGGGCATGTAGCCCACCCGGCCACCCCCCGAGAAACGGCCTGGTAGTCAAATGCGTAGGTGCTGGGCTCTAGGAGACATCCTGGAAGGATATGTACCTGACCTGTGAGCCCCCTGTCCCGGCCACCTCCTTCCCCACCTGGGTCCCCATGTCCCGGGCCACCTCCTGCCCCACCTGGGTCCCCATGTCCCAGGCCACCTCCTTCCCCACCTGGGTCCCCCTGTGTCCTGAGCCACCTCTTCCTCACATCCAGGTCCGCCTGCCCTGGGCCACCTCCTGCCCCTACCCAGGTCCCCATGTCCTGGGTCATCCCCCCCCCCCGCCCACTGCACGGGGTCCCCCTTCCCTCCCCCCAGGTCTCCATATCCTGGGCCACCTCCTTCCCTTCCCCACCCTGGCCTCCAGCAACCTGTCCTGAGGAGGGGCCCTAACCGGGACACTCAGAAAGCACCCGTCCCCCGACAAGGAGCTTCAGGGCTTGGCTCCGTCCCAGCCCTCACTCTGCGCGGAAGGGCATGGGCCCTGGTCCTTCCGCCTCCGGGAGCGTTTCCCATTGCCAGGTGGACCATCGAGGCCTCTCTGGGGGGCTGCAGGCCCCAGGACAGGGGAGGGTCCGGGGTCGGGAGGGCCACCAGCATCTCCCCGAGAACCGAGGCCGCAGGGCAGCGCCCCGACCCCTTGAGCTCGCGGTGCCCGCCGCTCGGTAGGCCCTACTACTTCAGCGCACTCTGGCCCCCACAAGAAGAGAGGTTGCAGATAGCCGTTTGTTTCCCTGAACCTCCCAGAGGAGCCATCACTCTCCACCAGAAGCTGCGGTGGCAGTTCCGACCGCAGACGCTGCGAACGCCGGGCCTCCCCCTGCC
Organism: Phoca vitulina; assembly: GCF_004348235.1. NCBI lineage: Eukaryota > Metazoa > Chordata > Mammalia > Carnivora > Phocidae > Phoca > Phoca vitulina. Next base: position 87,932 of record NW_022589824.1, on the reverse strand, counting down.
CCTGCAACCTGCCCCTGCTGATCCCGACCCCTCAAAAACGGAAAGCGGCCCCCTGTGCGCCTGCGCTCTGGGGAGACGGGGGCGGGGCAGAGCACGGACACCACCCCCTCCTGACCTAGGCGGGGACGCAGCTCCGGGCGCCTCTGGCGGCGCTTAGTGACTCTGGCGCCCCCTACAGCCCGCCAGGCGGCTCTCAGGCTGGGCGGTGGATTTAGGAGGCGCGCTCCTCACGCCCGGGGCCGCGGCAGGCGTGGCTCCTCCCACCGTCAACGCGATTGGTCGAGGGCGGGCACGTGACGCTGGCCGCGCGCTTGGGCCAGGTGTGCGAAGACCCCCGGAGTCCGGGCCTCGGGCCGGCAGCGGCGGCCGCGTCACCCCAGAAGGGCGGCGGGGGCCGCGGGTACCGCCGGTCGGGGTGGCTGCGGGGAGGGCCAGGGCGCAGGCTGGACCCTCCCGGGAGCCGGGCCTGGCCTCCCCGCAGCCCCTTCCCCGCCGGCGGCCCGGTGTCCCCCCGGCCTCTGCAGGACCCTCCTGCGCGGCCGCGGCCCTCCCTCCCTCCCCCCCGGACGGCAACAGCCGGAGCCCCCCCCGCCCTCCGCGCAGCTACTCCCCACGTCTTTCCTCTCGCCCCAAAGCTCGGACGCCGTGCTCTGGGCTCGCTCTTCCGACGGTGGGCAGGGACCAGCTGGCACCGGGGAGGCGAGGGGAGGAGGAAGGCAGGCTGGATTCAGGGATCCCCGCGGGGCCGTCCCAGCCGCTGAGGCCCTCAGCTCGCGGGGGGGGGGGGGGGGGGCGAGGGGGGGGAGCAGTGTCAGGAGCAGGACGTGCGGAGCGACCCGGTGTGAAGGCCCTGCCACGAGCCGGAGGGAGCTGGTGGGTCCCCTCCGCGGCGGGCTATGTCCAGCCCTGTCCCCCAGGCAGGGGTCCTGGCCCACCTGTCCATTGAGGGGCTGTGTGGGCAGGGAGGGCGGGCACCCCGCAAGAAGGGCCAACGACGTACCTGCCTGTGGGACCACCGGCGCTGGGGGCCTGGGACACAGCACCCTCGCATCCTGGCAAGGCCCGTGGGCTCCCAGGACAGTGCTCCTCTGGCCTTCCCTGGGGGCCCCCAACCGCCCCTGCCAATTAGAGGTAAGCTTCTATACATTTTTAAAAGGTACTTTTCTTGGGGCGCCTGGGTGGCTCAGTTGGCTAGGTTTCGGCTGAGATCATGATCTCAGGGTTGTGGGATTGACCCTGCCTTGGGATCCCTGCTGGGTGTAGAGCCTGCTTAAGATTCTCTCTCTGACCCTCTGCCCCCCAACCCTCGCTCTCTCGAGCTCCCTCTCTCAAATAAAATAATATTTTTCTTCCTTCTAAGGTATTAAAAATCACCTATTACAGTTAAAAGGCAAAATACAAATTATAATTAACATCTTTACCTAAAAACAGTTCACTTAGAACTACAGTTATTTCACCTAGTTTGTGACAATGAGAGTTCAATAAATATTTTTGTGGAAATAAAATGCATGACAGCTGCCCCCCCCCCCAGACCTGCTGTTGGGGACCCAGAGGGACAGGCCTGGGCTGCTGTGGGGTCTCAGCGCTGTGGTCACGTGGGAGGGTCTCTGGTGCCGCCCTTTGGACCTGCAGTCCTTCCAGAAGCATCCTTCCCTGGAATCCTTGAGAGGGGGATATGTTTGAACTCTCCCACACCCCAGAGCAGAGGCCCTCATTTTCTTTTTGGGGGCTGTGGGGCCAGGCATGCAGGGGGCTCTCTGAGCTACGGCCCCACTTGATACAAGTGTGCGGAGACTCCAGCAGGTGACCAGTGGGTCTCTGGGTCGTAGGGTCCACGGGGAGGCTACAGTTTCCTTTGCCCTTTTCCCTCAAAGCCCTGGGGGCCAAGGCCCCCTGCCTTCCCCTCTTCTCCTCAGCCCTATATGTCTGCCTTTCTGGGAGGCCAGTTCCAAGGGACATAGGGTGGGCACTGCCCAGTCTGTGGGGTCGGGCATGGTCCCCAGCCACTGGAGACATTGGAGCCCATACAAGGCTGCTGGCTCTTCCTAGCAACCCCCCACCCCAGTCCTCCTGGTCTGGGCTGAGCCAGTCGGCCAAGTGGGCATGCAGTGGTGGGACCACATAGTGGTCCCTACAGCTCACCTGGGATGGCCTGGTGCTCACCCCTACTCCCTGGCAGCCCAGGGAGGAAATGGGGGTTGGTGGGAGTCCAGCTCCCAGGTGCCCTCTCAGCCTCACCAGCAGTCAGTGGTGAGCTCTGGACCTCGAGATTCCAGGAACAGGGAGCCGCCCCACCGGGGTGCCCAGGATTGAGAAACGCTCATCAGATGGATGCCCAGGGCCCCAAGACAGCGTGGCTTGGGGCCAGTTCCAGGCCCAGCTTTGGCCAAGCTAATGCACATTTCCCTGAATGGACCTTCCAGCTCCAGTCTGGACCCAGCCTAGGGCTGCCATTTGCCCTCAGATCCTCCCCAAGTTCTCCTGAGGGGAGGCCACCCCCCAACCCCTGTCCTGGTTCCCAAGGGGACAGTGGGAGGGCTGAAGGGGAGGCGTGCACATCTCTCCAGGATGGGCAAGTGTGTGCCCGGCATGTTTGTCCAGAAGCACCCCAGGGTGCTGACTCACAGCCACGTGGGCCTGGATCTTGCCCAGCAAGGCTTGGGGAGGCCGAGGAGGGGAGTAAAGGGAGAAAGCTGGCCCCCCACACCGCCCTGGAGCAGGGCGCCTCCAGGCCCCTCAGGGCACCGGGTGGGCATGCATGGGGGCACAGTATGTGCCCCCAAGTCATCAGAGCTGTTGAAATTGGCCAGTGCCCTCCAGCAAATGGAGGAGATGGCTTAACAAATGGGGAGTGGGGGGTGTTGGCAGGATCTGAAGAGTGTTCTCACCAGCAGGGGCCGAGCGGAGTCCAGGCCCTGCCCACTGGGCTCCTGGCACAGGGTGAGGGCCATGGCTCCCTCCCCTAGCCCCAGGGCAGCTGTCCACCCTGTGGGACCCCCTGGGCAGACCCTGACCTTGGAGGGGAGAGCTGCATGCTGGGTGACTCAAAATTGTTTCAAGTGCCCTTTGCCCTCTTGGAGTAGCTCTGTTTCCTCTAGGGTCAGTCTCCCAGTCCTGATTCTTCTCTCGCAGTGATTTCCCCAGTGTCTGGGACCCCCGGTGAGGGTCAGGCAGGTCGGCCAGGCCCCAGGCTGTGGGAAGCATGTGCAGTCTACCCTGGGGGGCAGTGGGGATCCCCCGGAGGCGGACCTTCCCCAGCACTTCACATCTCCCCAACAGGCTGGCATCACTTGTCCCTCCAGGCAGCCATCGCCCCAGGGGGGGACACCGTTACCCCATTTTCAGCCCCTCTCCCCCTGCCTCCATCTCCCATGGGCCTTGGAGTTCCCACATTCCAGAAGGTTCTCTACAGAGAGCAAAGCACACACTCGCCTTCCTCATAGCTGGTAACCTTGGTCAGATCCTGGGTGTGGACTCCCCCACTTGTGCACCAAGCTCCTGTGCTCACCCCACTCCTAGCGCCTGAATTAGGCTGGCCTGCTTCCTCCATTTTGGGATAGACCCTTCCCCCTCCCCCCTCCCCACCTCCCCTGGCACACACACACACACACACACACCCCTTATTCTCCCTGCCTGGGTAGTCTCGCCATCTACCCCGAGGGGCACCTGGCTGCCTGATGCCAGGACTGGACTCAGCCCCAGCTGGTCAGTCCTGCTCCCAGGCCCGTCCTGTGTCCCTTCTGCCCCTGCCAGCCCTCGGGGCAGCCATAGGGACAGCCCAGCCTCCTGTCTTTCTAAGACCGTTGCCAACTCACTGCAGACCCAGGCACCACATCCAGGAACGGGGAGGGGGGCTGCCTGCCCCCTCCCCAGTAGCCTGTCCTGTCCTGCCTCAGGCCAGAGGGCCACTGGGACTCTGGACCCGTGCCTCCCAGGAGGAGCTCAGGGTCAGCAGCAGACCAGAAGAACCTGTGGGGAGGGCTCCTCATCCCTGTAGGAAAGGCACCCCACCATCTGGGCAGGGGGCAGGCTCCGGTCCTGGGCCTACGCACGGCGGCCCGGCAAGACCAGCAGGGCACGTGTGCTCACAGACTGGGAGCGGGAAGGGCAGCTGGGACCACAGTGCAGGGGCCCAACTGAGAAGCCGAGACCGGGGCACAGGGACAGCAGGGCAGTGGACGCTTCCACACCTTTAAAAAGAGCCATTTCCACCCTGCCTCTCTGGGGCAGAGGGTTTTGACCAGGGGAGGAGCCCCTTCCCTCTCCAGCCCCCCCGGGGGGAGCAGTCCCACGTGCTCATGAGAAGACGGGCTGGCAGAGGCCCCCGTCCGGGTCCAACACAGAAAGGAAGGAGTCAGGGGCCAAGCTGGACAGCGTTTAATGAAGGTAATGCTCCTGAGCTCTGTGGGTGACGGGCAGCTTCGGGGCACACACGGGAGAGCGTCCCCCCATGGGGTGGCCCTGACCCCGTGCGGCCCCGGGGCTCTGAGTGGGGTAGCAGGTGCCACCCCTTCAGGGTCTTCACTCCTTCTAAGGTCAGGGCTGTCGCCTGGACTCACCTTCTTGTTTCTGGGGCACAGAGACGAGACTCAGCCAGTGAAGGAGCTGAGGGGTGCCCCCCTCACTGCACCACCCGGCCAGCACTGCCCACTCACCATCTAGGATGTGGAACTGGTCTGCGGCCTCGCAGAAACCTGAAGGCCCAAGCAGGGGTCAGGAGTGGCTGGGGCAGGGCACACGGGGAGGACAAGGCCGGCCACTGGGGGAGGCTTACCATACTTGGGGAAGAACAAGATATGGTCCTCGGTCAGGTTGGCCCTCTGGGTCCCCTGCTCAAATGCACTCAGGGCCGAGTCACTTGCCGGGAACGAGCGGGCTGTGGGGCACACAGGGCTCCTGGGCACGCGGTGAGGGAGCAGGTGGGGCGTGCTGGGCGTAGGGTGTGTGTGTGCTTGTGACACACCCATCCCCTCCCTGTCCCCTCTGTCCCCACACCCGGGCCTATCGGCAGGGGCTCCTCCCCGGACCCCTGCTCAGCTGGGGAGGGTCAGAATGCAGGGAGGCAAGGGCAGGGAGGGGCCGCGTGTCCCTCCGGGCTCGCCCCGCATGGATGGCTCTGAGTGTGCGCAAAGCGCGGGCCCCCGCGTGGACGCACTGTACAGCTTCACCGACAGCCGCCGCTTCTGCTCCAGGTACAGGACGGCGAAGCCCTGGTAGTCTGTCTCCCCGACGACCACGCCCACTGCCCTGCGGGCACCTCGGGCTGGGCAGAGCTGAGTCAGCCGAGTCGGCGTCTGGCCCCTCAGCCCTGCACCCCAGCCCCCGATGCCCTTGCCTCACCTTGGAGCAGGAAGCGGCCGGGGACTCCCGTGTCTGAGTAGAGCTGCCGCACCTGCCAGCATATCCCATCCCTGGGGGGGGGCGGGGGGAGCACAGCAGGCTTAGGGACCCCAACCCGGGCAGGGCCTCACAGGACTCCGGTCCAGGCCACAGCAAGGTGGGGGCAGGGGTCCGTACGGGGGACTCACAGCTGCTGGAAGGTGCTGACAGCCACAGCTGCGCCCTGGGCAGCTACACGCAGTAGGGTGGCCTCAGCCCGGTGGCCTTGCTCCTGCAGGAAGCGGCACGAGGAGGCCACGGCCACAAGGAACCACGTCCCTGCAAACTAGGAGCAGGCCATGTGAGGGCACGAGGGGATGAGGGGCTGCCCGGCCCTGCCCACCCACCTGTCCCCCCTCTACCTGCTGAGCATCGAAGTTGGCCTTCGGCTGGATGGTGCTGATGGGGGACGCTGGCCGAGGGGGTCCCCGAGCCCTCTGGCTCAGGGAGCCCCCAGCCAAGAGCAGAGTCAAGAAGAGTGCAGTCCTGGGGGTCAGCATGGTGGCGGCAGTAACAGTGCCGGGTCTGGGGGAGGCAGAGGGCAGGACGGCCAAGTCCTGGGCCAGAGTCCACTGTCCAGTGCCGCCCAGAAGCCTGGCACCGGAAGTAGGCGCCAGTCCGCTTCCAGCCCACGAAGTCCCGGTTGGTCCTCCTGCCTTACCAAGCACCCTGCCCCCCACGAGAGTCTACCCCCAGCCTCCTCGACTCTGCACTTCCCGGCAGGGCCCTGGCGCCATATCCTGTTTACAAAGTCCGAGTTGACCTCTGGTTCCTTGTCCACGACCCCCTAAACCAAAGGCCCCAGCAGCTGGGAGCGGCGGGGCGGGGTCTCGAACCCCAAGGTGAGTGAGCCTTGCCCTCAGCCCAGCCCACCGGCCTCGGTGCAAGGCCGCCGCCCCTCCCGGCCGCCGGGGGCGCTGTTGGGAGCGAGCTCGAGTGCGCGCAGGCGCAGCAACAGCCGAGGCGGGCTGCCGGGTGCTCGACACTCTGCGGCCATCGATGCCTCAGGGCTCGAGGCGTCAGCCTGGCGGGCTCCATCATAGAGACGCGGCGGCAGGAGCGGCGGGGCGGAAGCAGGTCGGCCGGCTGAGGCTGGGCGCCGGGCAGGGGCAGCACAGCCGGGCAGAGGCGGCTGCGGTGAGTGCGCCCGGCCCCGGGGAAAGTCGTCGTCCGGCCCCGGCCCCCGGCCCCCGATCCCCGGCCCGGAAGAGCGTCGCAAACCGGCCGTGTCCGGTCCCCGGCTCCCTGCCGCCCGCCCCCCCCCCCCCCCCCCCCCCAGCCTCTGGCCCCTCGGCCTCGGCCGCGCCCTCTGCCGATGAATGAGTCGCCGAGGACGCCCCGCCGGGCCCGGGGACCGAGCCGAGGCCCCGCCCCCCGCAGCCCCTCGGAGGGAAGGTGGGAGGGGCCGTTGGGCAGCCCCCGCCTCGCCCCGCCCCCAGCTCGCCTGGCAGTGGCCGCGCTGGCCCGCTGACCGCCTGGCGGGGCTTCCCTAGGCCACAGGGCCGAGGCCAAGGGCCGGCTGGTGCCCCTGGCGGCGTCTGGGGCAGGCGGGCAGGCGCTCGTCCCGCCGGCCCCAAGCCTCTTCTCGGAAGGACCTCTGTCCCACGCTGGCAGCTCTGAAGCCTTGGGGCTACAAGGTCAGAGTGACAGGCGTGCGTGGGGGTCACCGGTTTCTCGGGCTCGGAGCAGTCACCAACCCAGGCATCCAGATGTGTCTCTCGGCCCGTGAGCGGGAGGAGGTCAGAGGGCCCCACCCCCGCGACCGGGCCTCTTCTGGGCTGAGAGCACATCTGGAGTCCAGCTCAGGCTGGACCAGGCCGGGAGGTGCTGAGTGCGGTCTGCTGCCCGCCCAAAGCTGCCTGTTCCAGCGCACCCCTGGGACGGGCAGGGGCGCCGGTCAGGAGGATGGGGTCCAGGAGCATGGTTGTCCAGGGGGCTTGGAGAAGCTGTCGGACCCCTAGCCGGGTGGGAGCGCCAGCTGGCCCTCCGCACGCGCTCAGTCCGACGGAACTGCCAGCTCGGCCCGGGGCCCCTGCCTTGGGGCCAGTACCCTCCGCCAGTGCACCTGCAACTAAGGGGACCACGTGTGGGTTTCAGGGCTGCCCGGGCAGAATGTCACAATGGACGAGGGGGGCACGCCCCTGCTCCCGGACAGCCTCATCTACCAGATCTTCCTGAGCTTGGGCCCAGCGGACGTGCTGGCCGCCGGTCTGGTGTGTCGCCGGTGGCAGGCCGTGTCCCGGGACGAGTTCCTGTGGAGGGAGCAGTTCTACCGCTACTACCAGGTGGCCCGAGACGTGCCCCGGCACCCAGGTCAGGGCCTGCACGTGGCCCCACAGTCCACCAGGCTGGCTGGGAGGGCGGGAGGCAGGGCCGTTCACATGCTGCCAGCTGAAGCCGCAGCACTGGTCCCCGAGGCACCGTGCGGCCCTCATGCTGATGGGGAGCAACGAGGCCTGGCAGGGAGGCGGAGGCTTGGGGGTGCCGGGGGCACCCCTGCAGCTGAGGTGACGTCCTCCAGGGGCAGGGCCGGCCCCTCCGCTGTCAGGGTGCTGGCCTCTATGGGGAAGGAGGCTCAGGGCCCTGGTGGTGACCACCCCCCACCCCTAGCGGCCACGTCCTGGTATGAAGAGTTTCGGCGGCTCTATGACACGGTCCCTTGTGTGGAGGTGCAGACGCTCAAGGAGCACACCGATCAGGTGCTGCATCTCAGCTTCTCCCACTCGGGTTACCAGTTTGCTTCCTGCTCCAAGGATTGCACTGTGAAGGTGAGCCCAGCCCACGGCAGCTGGGGCCGGGGAAGGGGGGTGGCCCTCAGTGCTGATGGAGGGAAGCGAGTTCTGCTCCAGAGCCAGGAGCCAGCCACGTGGACCCGCACCCCTCGGGTCAGCGGGCAGCCAGGGGCAAGGAGCACCAGCCTGGTGGTGGTTTCTGGGCATGAGCCCAGCCAGGAGAGGGGCTTGCAGCATGGGCCCTGGGGTCCCGTGCAGGGCGGGCTCATGGTGCCCCCAGATGACTCCGCCCCCACGCAGATCTGGAGCAACGACCTGACCATCTCGCTGCTGCACAGCGCGGACATGCGGCCCTATAACTGGAGCTACACCCAGTTCTCCCAGTTCAACCAGGACGACTCACTGCTGCTGGCATCTGGGGTGTTCCTAGGGCCCCACAACTCCTCGTCGGGTGAGATCGCAGTCATCAGCCTAGGTGAGAGCGGGCCTGGGGCGGGCTGGCTGTCCTGGCCAACCCCAGCCCTCCTCCTACAAAGCCCTGCACCCCCCCAGCCCCTCCCGGCCCCTTCCCACAGCCCTGTCCCCACTCTCCCCAGACAACTTCGCCCTGCTGTCCCGAGTGCGCAACAAGCCCTATGACGTGTTTGGCTGCTGGCTCACGGAGACCAGCCTGATCTCGGGGAACCTGCACCGCATCGGAGACATTACCTCCTGCTCAGTGCTCTGGCTCAACAATGCGTTCCAGGTGCGGGCGCGCGTGCCCCCTGCGGCCGCTCCCTCCTTGGCCTGGTGCCCACCTGCTGTCTCCCACCCCCAGGACGTGGAGTCAGAGAACGTCAATGTGGTGAAGCGGCTCTTCAAGATTCAGAACCTTAACGCCAGCACCATCCGCACGGTGATGGTGGCCGACTGCAGCCGCTTTGACAGCCCGGACCTCCTGCTGGATGCCGGTGGGCCCCCCGGCCGCGTCTTTGACCTGGGCAGCGACAGTGAGGACGAGGCGGTAGGCCCGGGACCAGGGCCGGCTCCGGCCCGCACCAAGGAGGGCTTGCGGCGATTCTTGGATGGGCTCCTGGACGGGCGGGCGCAGTCCCAGCTGTCAGAGCACGCGCTGGAGACCAGGGTGGCCGAGCTGCTGGCCCAGGGCCGCACCAAACCCCCAGAGCACAGCATGGCCGACGCCCGCAAGCTCCTCATCTTCACCACGGGCTGCCTCACTTACTCACCACACCAGATCGGTAGGGGAGCAGGCCCTCCTCCGTCCCTAGAGCCTGGGGGGTGAGGCTTCCCTGCAGCTGGGATGGGGTCTTGTGGTCAAGGGCAGGCCGTGAGTCTCTGGGCAGAGTCGGCTTCTCTGTTTGTCCTGGGGGCCCTGCCCTGGGCCAGCCTCCTGGAGTGCGTGTTCCGTGGGGGCCTCTGGTTCCTGCAGGCGTCAAGCAGATCCTGCCACACCAGATGACCACAGCCGGGCCTGTGCTGGGCGAGGGGCGGGGCTCAGATGCCTTCTTTGACGCCCTGGACCACGTCATCGATGTGCACGGACACATCATCGGCATGGGCTTGTCCCCGGACAACAGGTGGGCCTCCAAGAGTGTCCGGGGGGGGGGGCGGGGGGGCTCTGCAGGCTGCTGAGACCAAGCAGGGTGCCCCTTGCCCAGGTACCTGTATGTAAACAGCCGTGCCTGGCCCAGCGGCTCTGTGGTGGCCGACCCCATGCAGCCACCGCCCATCGCAGAGGAGATCGACCTGCTGGTGTTTGACCTCAAGACCATGCGGGAGGTGAAGCGGGCTCTGCGGGCCCACCGTGCCTACACGCCCAATGACGAGTGCTTCTTCATCTTCCTGGACGTCAGCAGGGACTTCGTGGCCAGGTAGATGCGCAGGGCAGGGCCGGGCCGGGTCCAGGTGTGGCGGGCAGGGTCTCACCTGAGGCTCTCCCGCAGCGGAGCAGAGGACCGGCACGGCTACATCTGGGACCGGCACTATAACATCTGCTTGGCCAAGCTGCGGCACCAGGACGTGGTCAACTCGGTGGTCTTCAGCCCCCGAGAGCAGGAGCTGCTGCTGACCGCCAGTGATGACGCCACCATCAAAGCCTGGCGCTCACCACGCACCGTGCGCGTCCACCAGGCCCCGCGCCCACGTCCCCACCCCTTTCTCTCCTGGTTTGCCAGCCAGAGGCGCTGAGAGGGGCGCTGGCCGACAGGAGCGTCCTGGGTGTCCTGGGGCCGCTGGGACCCATTGAAGATGCCACAGAGGCCTGCAGCCCTTTCCCAAGACCATGTGGTGGGCAGAGACACTTGTGACAGTCATGCCTTAGAAGGGGGTCCAGCAGGACTGCAGGGAGGGGACGGCCCGCCCCCCACCACGCTCACACCACACACCACCTCCCACAGCTGTGACCTTCAGCAGCGGGGCAGCCCCCTGGCTGGCTCGGGATGCCCTGGACACTGGGGCCCCACTCCTCCCCCACCCTCTTCCCCCAGGGCCTGTGCCCTGGGACAGTCAGCAGCACACATACCCTTGGGCCCCGGGGGGGCCCCTCCTCTGGGAACGCGTTTGCTCACCAGCAGGGCCGGCAGCGCAGGTCAGTCTGCCGTGGGCCCAGGCAAACTGCATGTCACTGGTCACCTGTTTGGGGCCTGAATAAACAGTTGGCAATAGCACCGCGCTGTCCGATCTTTGTGGGCAGGGAGGGGCCCGGTGGTATCTGCGTGGACTCTCGTGCCCGACCGACAGATGGCAGGACGCTTGAGGCTGCGTCCCCCGTCGCTGTCCCTGGAACCCCTGAGCGGACGAGGTCACCGGTGCGCAGAAAGTGCCAGAGCACGTCCACCATGACGTGTGCTTGCCACCAGCAGGGAGGCGTAAAGGGGCGCACCTGACCTGGGGAGGTGCTGAAGACGGCCGCGCACAGCAGGGCGGGGCGCTGGGGACGGGGGGCAGGAAGCAGCCCCAGACACATTCTCAAGGCTTGACCCACGTCTGTCCTGGGGGCTCACCTGCCCCCCCCTCATTTTGATGGGTGCTGGGTGCCGGGTGGGGGTGCTGATGGGGCAGCAGGCCTGATTTCCGTGCCTGGCTACACACGGAGCTCATCGTGTCGAACAGTCTTCCATGCACGCAGTGACCATCACCACGGTTGGGGGACAAACGCGGCAGACACGGACGTGTCCACGGGAACGAGGCCAGAGGCAGCGCCGAGCAGAGGCTGCTGGCCTTGGAACCGCACTGGCTACGGGGGGAGGGCTGGGCAGGGGCCGTGAGGGGCTCGGCCGGGAAGGCACAGGGCCCAGAGGAGCTGCTCGTGGCCAAGTGTCCAGCAGCGTGGGCTGCGCACCCAGAGGTCGCCCCAGCCCACAGTAACAACAGGGAAGCCCAGGGCTGCTGGGGTTCACGTCCAAACCCCCAGACACAAGGACAAGGAGGGGAACTTGGAGACAAGGGCACAACAGCAACGGAAGCCAGCACGTCCCACACGCAGCACCTGAGACCACCCAGAGCCACGAGCGGCCACGAGCAGCCACGAGCAGCCCTGACAGGTGGCAAAATGGAACAACTTTCTGAAGAGATCTTAAAATCATCAAGAACTAAATCTGTAAAACAAAAGCAGGAAAGAAGAATAAAAAACACCCAGGGGCGCCTGGGTGGCTCAGTCGTTGAGCGTCTGCCTTCGGCTCAGGTCATGATCCCAGGGTCCCGGGATCGAGCCCCGCATCGGGCTCCCTGCTCAGCGGGAAGCCTGCTTCTCCCTCTCCCACTCCCCCTGCTTGTGTTCCCTCTCTCGCTGTGTCTCTCTGTCAAATAAATAAATAAATAAATAAAATCTTTAAAAAAAAAAAACAAAACACCCAGACTTTCAAAAGGAAGCCAGCTTCTGGCTGCTGGTGGGGCTGGCCATCCTTGGTGTCCTCATGTGCTGACCCATCAGTCCCACCTTCTGTCTTCACATGGCCTCCCCCTAGGCCCCTTAAATCACCGTCCCTCTGCAGGTCTGTGTCCGTATCTCCCCTTTCCATGAGGTTCCCGGCCCTCCTGGACTGGGCGCCCTCTATGCCTCGTTGTAGCTTGCTCACCACTGTACAGACCCTATTCCAAATAAGGTCACATTCTGAGTCACTGGGGATTAGGATGTCAACGCATCTTTTTTTGGGAAATATGATTCAACGTGTAAGAACTACCAACCAACTGGATTTAACGAGCTGTCTACAACACTGCACTCAACAAGAGCAGAATACACATTCTCTTCAAGCGGACAAGGAGCATCCACCAAGAGAGACCACAGCCCGCGCCACAGGACAAGCCTCAACAGAGGTCAGCACTTCCCAACTCCTTTTCCACAGGACCGCCGTAAGCCAGATACCGAAACCAAAGACTACAAAAAGGACAATTATAGACCAACATGCCTGGCAAATATAGATGCAAAATCCTCAAGAGATAATTAAATCAAATCCAGAAATAATATAAAATGAATTGTATGCCACGACCAAGTGGGATTTAATCCAGGAATGCAAGGCTGGTTCTGTATTTAGAGAAAAATCAATGTAAGCCACCACAGGAACAATACAGAAGAACCACCTGGACGCATCACTTGCAGGAAAAACATCCAAGTCATGACCAAGCCCTCAGCACACTAGACGTAGAAGGGAGCCTGCTCAGCCTGGTAAGGGCATCGGCACCATCTGGAGGTAACATCATACTTGGTGAGGGAACCTTCCCAAGACCAGAACAAGGCCAAGAGCTCCTCCTTCCACTCCTGTTCCACTCGCAGCGGGAAACTCAGGTGGGATAAAGTGAGCAAGAGGAATGAAGGGCATACAGACAGGAGAGGAATGAAATTGTCACTCCCAGATGACATGATTGTTTATGTGGAAAATCCCCAAAAAGCTACAAAAACAAACAATTCAACAACCTCCTAGAACCAGTGAGTTTTGTCAAGGTTACAGAATATAAAGAGAACACACAAAAAACAACTGTTTCTAAACACTAGGAATATACAATTGGGAACCAAATTATTTATTTATTTGTTTGTTTGTTAGAGAGAGATAGAGAACAAGCAGGGGGAGCAGCAGAGGGAGAGGGAGAAGCAGACTCCCTGCTGAGCAGGGAGCCCCATGCGGGGACTCGATCCCAGGACCCTGGGATCATGACCTGAGCCGAAGGCAGATGCTTCACCAACTGAGCCACCCAGGCGCCCCTGGAAACCAAATTTTAAAAAATACCTTTTACGGGGCGCCTGGGTGGCTCAGCTGAGCGTCCGACTCCTGATTTTGGCTCAGGTCATGACCTCAGGGTCGTGGGATTGAGCCCTACATTGGGCTCCCTGCTCAGCGGGGAGTCTGCTTGAGATTCTCCCTCTGCCCCTTACTCCCTTGCTTTCTCTCTCTAAATAAATAAATAAAATCTTTAAAGAAATAATACCTTTTACAATAGTTCAAGAACGAGAGAAATGCTCAGGCACTGACCTGAGAAAGCATGTGTTTATGCTGAATACTACAGAATGATGACTAAAAAAAAAGCAAAGACACAAATAGAGACAAATTATGTTCTGGGACTGGAAGACAACATAGATGTCAATTCTCTCCAACCTGACCTGTAGATTTAATGCAACTCCAATCAAATCCCAGCAGGGCTTTTTGTAGCTATAGACCAGGGGATTCTAAACCTTATCCATACTGGCAAAGGAACAAAAAGAGCTCAGGTAATTCTGAAAAACAAGAATAAAATTGGAGGAATCACACCACTTGAGCTAACGCGCATTAGGACGTAGGCTATCAAGACAGACTGGCGCTGGTGCAGACACAACAGATCACACGTACAAGGCGAGTTAACTTGACAAAAGCACCAAGCCCCTGGGCAGAGGAGAGGCAAACAATGGACGTTCGTTTCCATAAATGGTGCTGGAACAACTGGCCATCCAGATGCAGGAAAATTCACCTAAACTTCATGCCTTGTATAAAAATCAACTCAAAATTTTTGGATCAAAGGTGTAAATGTAACATGTCACAATATATTTCTAGAAGAAAGCACAGAAAAACCTTCATTATCTGGTGGAAGGCAAAGAATTCTCCGACATGACATTGAATGCACAATCTGCGTCACGAAAAGTCGGTAAGCAGCACTTTACCAGAACTTAAAATTTTATTCTAAAAAGCAGCTAAGCAGATGAAAAAATAAGCTACAAACTGGAAGAAAACATTTACAAGTCACATACCGGACAAAGAACTTGTCCCTAGAACATGCAAACAACTCTTGAAACTCAACAGTAAGCAAACAACAAACCCAACTGAAAAATGGGCAAAACCGGGGCACCTGGGTGGCTCAGTCGTTAAGCGTCTGCCTTCGGCTCAGGTCATGATCCCAGGGTCCTGGGATCGAGCCCCGCATCGGGCTCCCCGCTCAGCGGAAGCCTGCTTCTCCCTCTCTCACTCCCCCTGCTTGTGCTCACTCTCTTGCTGTCTCTCTCTGTCAAATAAATAAATAAAATCTAAAAAAAAAAAAAAAAAAATGGGCAAAACCAACAAGCAGACACGTCTCCAGAGAAGATGCTCATCTTAGACGTTAGGGGGACGCAAACTAAAACGGAATACCAGTGCACGCCTTTGTAACAAGGGCTCAGACGGGGTGTGGAGCACAGGAACCCCACCTGCACCGCTGGGAACACAGGGTGCAGCTGGCGGTCTGTCAGCTTGGGCCGCGGAACGAGACGCCACAAGACTGGGTGGCTTATCAGCAACACACATCTATTTCTCACAGTTGTGCAGGCCCAAGGCCGAGACCAGGGTACCAGCATGGGGCCCTCTGGGCTGCAGACTGCTCGCTGTGTCCCCGCACAGCGGGAGGGGCAAGGCAGCTCTCTGGGGACCCTCTCCTGAGGCCCCACCCTGTGACCTATTATTCCCCTCCCAAAGGCTCCGTGACCTAACACCTCCAGCTCGGGGTTAGGTTTCAACCCATGACTTGGGCAGGGGGTGGGGGGGGCGGCACACATATTCAGACCATAGCAGCTACTCTGGAAAATGGTTGGCGGTTTCTTACGAACTTAAACTACACTTACTGCGTGACCCAGCAACGCCACTCCTCAGGGAGAACGGAAATGTGCTCCCTAGCAGCGTGTATGCAAACATTCAGAGTAGCTCTACGCATGACTGCAAAAATCTGGAAATCACCCAAATGCCCTTCAACAGGTGTATACTCAGACAAACTGGCCCATCTGAGCTGCTGAATGCTTCTCAGCCCAAAACGAAAGGACGAATCTCTGGTTCGCAGAACATCTTGAATCTCCAAGGCATTCTGCTGAGTGGAAGCACCAGTCTCAGGAGGTCGCACACTGTACGATTCCATCACAACATCCCTGAACAAACAGTAATGACGGCGAGCGGGGCTCTGGCTGTGGGCTCACAGGCCGGGGGGGCCCCACGGGGCAGCGTCTGCAGAGATGAAGGAGCTATTCTGTGTCCAGACCAGGGTGGTGCTCACATCAATCTGTACATGTGGGGAGACGTGCAGAGCTGCACCCGAAACACATGATAAATCAACTTTCCTACAACAAATCAAAAGAGCTATTAGAGAGAAAGTGCAGCGGACTCACCCGCCACGGGCCCGGGCGAGACTGCAGCTGTGGCCTCCAAACGCAGAGAGAGAATAACATCGACCCAGAGTTCTAAACCCAGTCAACATCTAAACCAAGGGTAGAATTGGGGCGCCCGGGGGGGGTGTTCAGTCAGCTGGGCATCCAACTCTGGATTTCGGCTCAGGTCGTGATCTCAGGGTCGTGAGATGGAGCCCCGCGCCGGGCTCCCGCTGGGTATGGAGTCTGCTCAAGATTCTCTCCCTCCCTCTGCCCTTCACCACCGCACACTCTCAAACACAAAACAAAAACACACCTGCGGACTTGTGAAGCAGAGGCCCTGCAGGACAGCGCAGCAGCCGACATCTCAAGTCGGGGACACAGGGACAGGCACAAAGCAGCACACCTGGTGCCGTGGCGCTGTTGATGGTGTTTAGTAAGTACTTTTTAAAAAGATTTTATTCATTTGAGAGAGAGAGACAAAATAGCGACAGAGATAGCGAGAGAGCGCACAAGCGGGGAGGAAGGGGAGAAGCGGGCTCCCTGCGCGACACTCGATCCCAGGACTATGGGATCGTGACCTGAGCAGACGCTTCACCGACTGAGCCCCCCAGGTGCCCCTTAATAAGTACTTTTTGTGTTGAAAACTAATATGGACTCGAAATTCTGGAGAACATGCAGAGGGAGCAGGAGGTCAAACGAAGGCCTAAGTGGAAATCACACTGTGCAGAACGTCGGGTGGCACGGCTGTCACTGAAAATGAACCTGGCAGCTCCTCAAACATGTCAACACGCGGCCTATCGCCTCCCCTGGCGGCAACGTCCCAAGGGCGAGGGAACCCGGCCACACACAAACCGCACACGCCTCTCCCAGCAGCACGGCCCGCGACGATGTGGGGACAGCCTGTAAGTCCGTTCATGGACAAATCCACAAATGTGGTCTGTCTGTAACTGGAGTCTCGTCCAGCCCTCGAAGAAAAGGAGTCCTGAAACCTCCCGCTCAAGCCGGGCGTGAAGGCCATGCTGCACGACGGCACGCGGGTGCGCGTCCAAACAGGAGCCACGGGGACGGAGTGCGGGCCGTGCTTGCCAGGAGCGGGGCCCGCTGCCTTCTGGGAGCCGACAAGGGCCTGGAACAGACCTCTCACAGGGTCTGCCTGTAGACCCCGTGCTGAGGGGACCCCGGCCTCCCGGTGGGAGAGGCTCCCCATAGCAGGCAGCACTCGGCAAGGGCGGGGGGCTGGTGCTCTCGGCTCTGCTGTAGACTTCCACCTGCTTCTTCTGGAGCCTGACCGTCCTCCTCTACACCGCAGGACTTCTCCAGCAAGTTCTCTGGACCCAGACCCCCGGCCCCCTGCAGGCCGGCGGGGATGAAGCTGCCCTGGAGAGCAAGGGAGGACTGGCAGGCAGCCTCGCCGGGGCCCTCCTCAGCTCGCCGGCCACCCCCCAACCCACCTTCCCCCTTCTAAAATGGGTTCACATCTTTCTGCCCTTGCCTCCCCCCCCCACTCTGTCCCCGTGGGCAAAAACCTTTCTAATCCTCTTTTACTGCTCTGTTTCAGGAAAAGGAAGTAAATTCACTAATGTACTTGGTTTACCCCGACTGACCTAATGGAAAACAAAATGCACACACACACACACATACACACACGCATCATATACAAATTCCAAAAGTAAAAACCCAATGTGTTGAAAATAAAGCTTTAAAACCATCAGAAAAAAACACAAAAGTATTTTCCTGGGGAGACTTAGGACTTCCTGAATAAGTGGTCAACGGCACAATCCACAGGAAAATATTACCCAACTCATCATATTTATGTTTTAGGTTCCCGTACGCTAACACAGTTCAAAGACACAATCAAGGACCAGTCTTGCCAACAGTAGGAAAACAAGACCCACAACCCAGGAGACAGGTGGACAAGGGCGGCAGGCGAGTCTCTGGACTCCGCAGCCCACCAGCCCCTGTGCTCCCAGGTCAGGAGCCTGACGCGGGCAGTCTGTGCCCTGCAGCTCGGAGGCAGGGCTGACCAGCGGGTGCAGTCAATTTGGCACCAGCTCAGCGCGAGGTTTCCCGCTGGAGAGGACGCTGTGGTCTCGTTTGTGGAAACACAGGAAAGAAGCAACTCATGAGGATGGCGCTCCGGAGAGCTGGCAGGGAAGGGCCCGGAAGGGCTTCACTTTTCTGCTGCGTTTCTCTTAGCACAACAGCACATGTCCTAGGGCTCGTTTCTTTCTTCTCAGTGCTTTTCTATCACATCAACTCTCGACACAGAGAAGTGAGTCACGGTGTCAGGGGAAGTCAAACGTGTCGCGGGTTCTCTACAAAGACGCCTGGGCAGCCCCCCGCCTGGCCCTCTGGAACCAGGCAGTTCTGAGAACAAACGAGGGGCCACCAGCAGCGCGGTGCAGACGGCCACTGGCCAGGACCCCCGAGTCTGCCCCAGTTCCGCACCGCCCAGGGCTGAGGCCCCGACCCAGGTCTCACAGAGGTTCAGGCCTGTGGTCAGGGCGCCAGAACTACCGGCCACCGGTGGGAGGAAATGCCTGGCGCCTGGACAAGTCCCGGTTCAGGGCAGGCAAATGCAGAAGGATCTACTGGCCGCCCTCCCAGCACCAGAGGTCCCTGCAGGGAACAGCAGGGACACACATGGACCTGCTCTCGAGGCAGCCCCTGGGGAGGCCTGAGGGAGGAAGAGCTAGCTGGCGAAGAACATTCCAGAAAAAAGAATAGCAGGAGCGAGCCTGCAGCGTCAGGGAACCCCCGTAACTGCTCGGGGACCTGGTGACTTGTGGGGAGGGGGCCACGGGAGGGCAGAGAGCCAGGAGGCCCCATGAGGGTCACCGCCACCAAGGCCAGAGGCAAATGGACACTACTCTCCCCAAGATTTAACAGTTTAATAACGACTTCTCCACAGCCCGACGGGGCAGCTAACCCACCCCATCTCGCAGCAGGGCCCACCGTGCACCCCACACTCACCACAGGGGCAGCCGACAGGATGTCCGGAGGACACAGAGCGCCCTCCCTGCCCGTGGCCTGGCCGGGCCTGCACAGCAGGGCCTCTCCTCAGAGTAGTGGCCAGGCCTGAGAACGTCCCTCCTGTCCAGGCCAGGGCGGGCCAAGGTACCAGCTCACCCTGCCCCTCTGCTCACCTTGCCCCGAGCGCCCGCACAGACGGCCCGCCGGCAGGTACCGACAGGCCTGCAGCCCACCCCACGTGGCCTGGGCTGAGCGGCCTCTCCCAGGAGGTGGCCCCTTCCCAGCGGGACATGAACGCAGCAGGTGCCCACCCTCCGCGAGGCTCAGGCCCAGGGTGGTGGCTCCTCACCAAGCCGTCAGGCCCAGCTATTCCTGACCCCCGACCCCCGACCCTGGTGGGAGGCGGCTAGAGCCCCGTCAGGTCCACAATGGCCTTGATGAAGAGGGCATCATCACGCACGTAGGAATTCTTGGCCTCCATCTTGGAGACGGGGCAGAAGAGGGGGCAGCCGCTGGCGATGTTCATGTCACTGACTGGCCTCTGGAAAGAGGATGAGGTCACGTCGGGTCTAAAGGCATCAATCACGTGTTCCCGGTTGTTCTGGTCAAGCAGCATTAAGGTCACCTGGAGGGAGAGCGGCCGGGGAGGGACAACACTCTGAGTCACGGCCCCGCCCAGCTCCAGCTCCCTGTCCGGGTGATCGGTGCCCATTCCGGCACTTTCCGTCCATCAGCCCCTGGGGTCTGAGGCTGCAGTTAACACTACGGAGCTGCACTGGTTGGTGCCTCGCTTGCTCACGTTCACGTGACGGAGGTTCTTGTGCCAAAGAGCTCGCAGAGCCCCCAATGCCCTCCCGAGGGAACAGGACCCTGTGCTGCCACCTCCACCAGAAGCCCAGAGCCGGCCCAGCGTGGTGGAGGGAAAGGACGATGGCGCTGGCACCTTCAAGCCCTCCGCCAGGGGCAGGTTCCGGTTCTCAGTGTCCCGTAACACCTGCAGGCGCAGGCTCCCCAGCCTCACCCCCTCCCTGGGAACGGACCCCGAGGCGGCATCTTTAACCGCTGGCCCGAGGGGCCGGGAGGCCAGGGAGCCGACTGGGCGGTGCCCGAGCTCCACTGCAGGGACAGACCCATCGGCAGCCCAAGGGCCCGTCCTGACAAGCTCCCCGCCCCACGGGGCCCCCGGGACAGCCGCTGGGACAGCCTCACGCACCTTTTGGTTGAAGGGCCACCGCAGGAGGGCGTCGTTGGGGCCCTTCATCACCACAAAGAAGAGAGACAGGTGTGTCCCGCGCCCGGTGCCATCTCCGTTCAGGTAGATGCGCAGACACATCTTGTAGCCGTACCTGCTCGTGTAGAAGGCTGCCGCGGGGGGGGGGGGGGGGGGGGGGCGCGGCGGGGGGGGGGGCCCGGGGGGGGGGGGGGGGGGGGGGGGGGGGGGGGGGGGGGGCGCCGGTGAACCCACGCCGAGGGCTCCCCCAAGAAACACAAACACAGAGAGAACGCCCAGGTTTGGGGGCACATACTTTTTCTCCAAGCATGCAGACTTAGTTCCTAGTGAAGACAAGTGCCCTGAAGGAAAAATAATTCATCACGGAAAGCCCTCCTAAGAACCCTGAATGCGGGGCGCCTGGGTGGCTCAGTCGTTAAGCGTCTGCCTTCGGCTCAGGTCATGATCCCAGGGTCCTGGGATCGAGCCCCGCGTCGGACTCCCTGCTCCGCGGGAGGCCTGCTTCTCCCTCTCCCACTCCCCCTGCTTGTGTTCCCTCTCTCGCTATCTCTCTGTCAAATAAATAAATAAATAAAAATCTTTAAAAAAAAAAAAAAAAAAAAGAACCCTGAATGCAAGCCCGAAGTGGCCACACGCGAACCAGCCATGAAGCTCGGCGGTGGCTCGGGCTCTGGGCAAAGGGCTGTGGTCAGACCTGAGCCCGGCCTGGAGGGGGCAACAGTGGGTGACGACCCAGGACAAGCTAGAGGTGACACTCTGCCGACACCCAGCAGGGTGCAGAGAGACCCGATGAGAGCTAGGCCATCCCTAGGGGCAGACCTCCCTGCCTTCCTGCTCGAGCCCCCAGGAACCACCGTCCCTCAGCTCCCTGACACGGCCCTGCTCCAGCGGGGGGGCTCCAGCTGGGGCACACGCCTGAGCCCCGGCCCGCACCCCCTTCTCAGTCAGGTTTTGTCAGAGCTAAACTCAGAAAAAGTTCCCATCAGCAGGGATGCCCCCACTCCTAGGAGAATGTACTAGCAAGGAGGCACCTGCTTGAGTCCAGTGCAGAGAGGACGGTGCCCCGAACAGACGGCTGCTCCCCACCCAGGAAGCCGGAGCGTGGGCTCCGTCCACGACTGCCCCAGGAGACACGGCAGGATCACACAGCAGCTCTGCCTACGGGCCTCACTCCCCTTCCTGCCCCGTAACCTGCAGCAGGAGAGGGACCTACACCCTCTCAGCCCGCGCCCTGGATGCACCATGGCAGCAGCCTCACCAAGGGCACATGCGGCACTCTCCACCAGGGGGAGGCCCGGGCAGGGGCGAGGCGGCCGCGCAGCTAGGGCCCCCCCCAGGAAGGGCTGCAGAGCGACCGCGGCCAAGGCATTGCATAGGACTCTACTCCGAGTCCCCGCTCGCGGTTCCGTCCCTGAAGACCCAGCCCCATCGGGGAGGCGTGGCAGCCGCTGGTACTGACAGGGGCTCCAGCCTGGGGGGCACGAGCATGTCAGACAACCGCAGCTCCGAGGGCAAATCCCAAACAGCACCTGGGGAGAAGATGGCGGGCGTGCGGCCGGCCACGGCTTCCTGACGCTTCCTGGCGAAGTCGGAGATCTTCCAGATGAACACGCCGTCGAAGGTGGTCGCCTGCATCTCGTGGACCTTCTGCTCCAGCTCGGCCATCGCCAGGTCCTTCAGACCGATGCTCCTCTCCAGCTGCTGCACCTGCGGGGCACAGGGAGCCCCGTGAGGGCGCGCGCCTCCTGGGTGCCGGTGGGAGGGGCCGTGAGCCTCCACCCAGTGCGCTTCTGAGCCACCTTGCATTTCGCAGGTGCTCATCAAAGTGCCCCCACGCCCAACTTCCCACCAGGTTCGGGCAGGACGGCATCTTCCAGTGCCCCCGAGGCTTCCCTGGGCTCCGCAGGTCTCGAGTAGGCTCCATCCCCACAAGACTCCCAACCCCACCTATGGCCTGGGTTCAAGAGCTCCGTGCAGGCCATACACTCACAGAGCCCACCTCAATCGCGAGGCCCATCCCCCCACAGGCCAGAGAAAACAGGCTACCTCGGAGCGACCACTAGGACCCCCACATCAGGCAGTCAGTGAGCAGGGCTCAGAAAGGGGCTCTGTGCTAGAAATCAAGGTGCCGTCCTTAAAATCCCAGCTCTGAGGCCCCGTGATGCCCTGGGACCTGTGTGCCCCAGGCCCAGACCTTGTTACTCAGGGCCTCGATCCTGTCCTGGTCCAGCCGGTGCTGCCGGCCGCAGGCCTCGGCGGTCATGGCCACCCTCTCCACCTCCCGGTTCAGGACGCAGACGATGTTCTCAAAGGTGGCCGTCTTCCTCTCCAGGGCCTCACACCGCTGCCGCAGCTCCGCGGCCTTGGAGAGCTCCAGCTCGGGGTGCAGCGTGCTGGCGTCCCAGCCCCCCACCTCGCTCTGGCCCAGGAAGTGGCCACCTGCTCCTGAGAGGTGCTTGGCCTCCAGGAGGCCGCCCAGCAGCATGGCCAAGTGCTCTCGGAGCCAATGGGCCTCGTGCTGCTGCTGCTTCTCACTCTCCACCTGCAGACAGGAGATGGGGGCTCAGCCTGACCCAGGGCCCTGCGGACCTGCTGCAAGGCGGGTCAGGGCTGTGACACCTCCCTGTCATTCACTTGCCGGCATGTCCCGTCACTACCTGGAATCAGTATCTTCCAAACATACAAGCCTTCCTAGTGACTTCTCTGGTTGTATTTGAAATGACAGGGAAGAACATTTAAAAGTTGCCCAAGGAGGGTGGGGGAGACCAGTAAAGCTAACCTTCTTCAAATATTCTTTATCATACAATTCTGACTTTGTAGCCAAGTTTCTTCTAAAACTTCACAACAAATAAAAATAAGTTTTTTTAAGATTTTATTTATTTGTTTGAAAGAGAGCCACGGAGAGAGGGAGGGAGGGAGGGATGGAGAGCACAGAGGCAGAGGGAGAGGGAGAAGCAAGCTCCCTGCAGAACAGGGAGCCCGATGCGGAACGCAATCCCAGGACCCTGGGATCATGACCTGAGCCGAAGGCAGACGCTTAACCAACTGAGCCACCCAGGTGCCCCCAAATTTTAAAATGTTACACACTCTCAGGGGTGTCTGGGTGGCTCAGGTGGTTAAGGTCTGACTCTTGGTTTCAGCTCAGGTCAAGATCTTAGGGTCATGAGATCCAGTCCTGCGTCGGGCTCTGCGCTCAGCTTGGAGTCTGCTTGAGAGTCTCTTCCTCTGCCCCTCGCCACTGACCCATGCCTGCACTCTGTTCTCTCTCTCTCTCTCTCAAATAAATAAATAATTTAAAAAATAGAAATAAAAATGTTAGTCTCAAAATATCAAAAACAGAAAGAAACAAACAAACCCCACGAGGCACGGTGCCCAGAGAGCAGCTCCCCAGCGGTGCTGGGACGAGGCCCCCTGCCAGTCCAGGGGGTGGGCGTGGGGGCAGTGTGCGCGTAACATGGGGCTGGGGGCCTGAGGTCAGAGTCAACGTCAGGCCTCAGGTGGAACCACCCTCGGGACGCGTCGGACACTGACCGCTGAAAGGCCGCGGCTGCCGCACCCTGGGCCCACACTCCAGCAGCGCCCCGGCCGGGGACCCGGGCCTGTGTGTGACGGCACCAGCACCGCGTCCCCAAACACAGAGGCGCAAAGGTGGAAGGAGCCATCCCTGTGGACGGCACCTGAGACCAGGTGTCAAGGCCCCAGGTGACAGCACCGCCGGGATTACCGCCATCGAAGTGCTGCCAGGGTGTTTGCAAGCGGCGGGGCGCCAGCCGTGCCCCAGGGCTCAGAGAGCCAGGGGGGTGCACACTCCCACCCCCCGGGGCACAGAACAGAGTCGGGGAAAGAAGGGTAGAGGCCACATGGACAGAGGCCTGGACGAGCTGTACAGAAGCCCACAGGTCAAGGTCCCGAGGTGGGAACAGGTCAGCGTGCGCAAGGACAGCCGGGCCAGTGACCAGCCCCGAGACGAGGTCAGGGCGGCCAGGGCCACACAGGCCACGGAGGCAGGGGAGGCAGGTGGGGTCCGGCCCCGTCTGCAGCAGCATGGATCTCCGCGTGGACGGGACACGGTACCGGAGACGAGGGGAGGGCCCACAGTGACTGCTGCGCTTTGGCTGGAACAGCCGGGCAACATGAGGTGCTCATTTCGGGCAGGTGGGAGGACTGGGTAGAGGGGGGGCCCGGTGTGCAGCTGAGGCCTGAGACGCCCACTAGGTATCAGGGAGGTACAAGGCACTGGGCACTTTCAGCGGAGAGAGGTGGTCAGAGGGGGCCCCATGAGAGCACCAGGAGGACGAGTGGGCGGAGCAGAGCCCGGACTGAGGCGGGGACACCTGCGGGCCGAGGAAGCAGCAGGGGAAGGGGGAGGGAAACCAGGAGGCCAGGCTGGAGGCCGAGCAAGGACTGCATTCAGGAAGAGGGTGCACAGCACGCTTCTGTGGGGCCCCCTCTCAGGAAACAGGGAGCTCCCATGAGGACCAGCCCCAGCGGACCCATGGCCAGTGGGACTCACCATCTCGGGGCAGCCGACGACGTGGAACCTGCACGGGACTCGGCACTTGCCGCACGCCCTGACGTGGTCCTGGAACTAGAAGGACAGACGCTCTAAGTGCCTTTACTTTCTCTTCCCCACCTGTGCACGCTTTAGTCTCACGCTGACAAAACCTGACAAGCCCGTTCCAGAGCCAAAGGGGCGCACGTGCACAGGTGCACACACGCACACGCACGCAGCTGTCAACAAAGGGAGGTGGGTGCAGGCTGAGGGCCCCACGCTGTGGGCCAGTGTCTCAGAGCACCTGCAGACACCCTGTCCCGTGCTCGGGCCTCTGCCACAGCTCATAAGACACGTGGTGTCCGAGGCCCCAGGGCCTTGGGAGCAAGGAGGGGCCGGCCTGACCGGGGGTCGGACACCCACCACTGGCCCAGCGTGGTGCTGGCGCACGACCACACAGAGCCCCACAGAACAGACGCAGAACCCAGAAAGAGAGAAACTACACATGCGCTGGGCGCTGACCCAGCAGCCCCTCCTGCCGGCAGACAAAGGTGGACGACTGCTCTCCGAAGTGGGCGAGGGCAAGGGGCAGCCACGGGACCACTTGAGAGAGGTCCCTCTGCCTCCATGCACCAGGGCCCTGGAACGACAATCAGAGCTACTAACGCCAAATGGAAACACAGACAAAACATTAAACTAAGTAAGGACAAGGGACTGTGACGCAAGCTACCCAACACTTAAGAGTTCCAAAAACAGAGAAAAGAAGGACTAAGATTCTCTCCCCACCGCAAGAAATGGGCAGGAGTCCCCAGTGGTCCCCGGTCCCCAATAAGAGAAACACAGGTGAGCCCTAAGCAAAAAGCCCCAATGGATTCATGATTTGAGACGCAAACTGAACCTCCTGGGACAGTCTTTCTCAGTCATCACATGGCAAGCCCCCAAGGGTGTCTGCTGGTGGGGCAGGGACCAGCACTCTGACCTGTCAGCACACTGTCCCTGGTTTTCACCCTGGACCCACACAACTGTTTTACAAAACTACAAGACAATTTGCTCCGGAAGGGCAATTTTCAGAGACTCGAAAGCAGAGAGACGAATGGCAGCCAGCTTACCACTGAGAGACTGCCTCCCAGGACCGCCAGATGCAGCAGCCCGACCGCACGTTCCGCAAGAGCAGAAGGAGCCAGAGACAGGCCGCCAGCACACGATCAAGGACTGGCGTGGGCAGCGGTGGGGCTGCGTCTGGCGGGGACAGCACCTACAAGCCCCCAGGCTGAGATGAGCAAGTACCACGATGCCCTGCAGCAAGAGGAGCTACAAACCCGGACGCCAGGCAGAAATCGTAACCACAACTACCAGTACGACCCACGACGCAGTTTCTCTTAAAATGGAACGTGAGGGCGCCTGGGGTCTCGATGACTCTTGGTTTCAGCTCAGGTCATGATCTCAGGGTCGTGAGATCGAGCCCCACCTCGGGCTCCCCGCTCAGCGTGCAGTCTGCTTGTCCCTCTCCCTCTGTCCCTCACCCCATCTGCTCGTGGGCTCACACTCTCTCCCAAACAAAATTAAAAAAAAAAAAAAGGAGCACAGAGTCCCACTGCCACCACCAAAGTGTTCTGGATGAAAGGCAGTGCGTGGGCAGGCTCTGGGCCGGGGTCTCAGGCGTGTGTGACTTCAGGCTGGGTCATTTCCACCTCCCGGAGTGTCACAAAAAAGCGACGCACAGGTGATCCAACCCTCTCGCCACAGCCGTCGCTTCTCCTTCGGGCGCCAGGTCGGAGCCCCGCACCACGGGCACGAGCTCCTCCCCACCACCGCCCCCACCCGCCTGCCCACACAGGTGCCAGCAAACAACTTACTTTCTCCCGTGAGATCTTCTTCTTACCGCAGCCATCGCAAGTCAAGGGGAACTTGGGGCAGACCTCGTGGTGTGCCTGAAAGACACGGTCAGGGTCCGGGGTGTGTGCGAGGCCACCCGTGCCGTCTCATGGCCTCGTTCTGGGGCAGCGGTTCCCCTGAGACCTCCAATGGGGTGGGTCCTGCAGGCGCTCAGAGGCATCAGAGAACCGCCTCTTCATCTGGCAGCTCCAGGGCAACACGAGAAGGACGAGCCAGCCGCGGTGACTCGGGGAGAACACTGCTGCGGGTCACCCTAACTGAAACCGGGCCACTCTGGCCCCGAGGAGCAAGGCTGGCGGCACTGACCACGGCCCTGCAAGGGGATGGAACGCCTCCGGGCGACAGCCCTGGCGCCCCGATGCACCCTGGCCCTCAGCAGGCCTCTGCACCGAACGGCTCACAGACGAGGGGACTGAGGAATGCAGGATGGGCTCCTTGGGGACGCAATCGGCCAACCGTGCAGCCCAGCTTCTTTAATAAATAGCGGCAAAGGAAAAGAAAGACACCCACGGAGCACCATTAAATATACAGAGACCCCGTAGACACGTCATCGAGAGGCAGCGTGGGGACAGATGCTCACAGACGTCAACAAACGTGCAGCAAGTGAGTCAGGGACAGCAGGGAGTCGCCTCAGAAGTAACAGTAACACATACGGCTCTCTAGAAACAAACATGCTCAGAAACGGTCTCAAGGATTTTCAGAGAGAACGACACAAAGCCTGGGACCCACGCACTAAGCGTGCGGAGCCCGGAGCAGCCCGGTGAGTGCCGACACGGACACGTGCGAGTGACGGTGGCATGGGCCTTGTACCGCTGCTCTCTGTGTGTGCGTTCTTCTAAGTAACAACTCAGCTTTGCCTTCATACCCAATGCAGTTCCCCACCCAGAACCTTCTACCCAAGTGGCTGCAAGGAAAGGGCCGACGGCATGCAGCGAAAACACCAAACCAGCCGCGACGGCAGCCGTCAGCTCCGTGCCGCGGTGACAGCCCACAGGGCCAGGCCGGAGCACTGCCGGGCGCCCTCACCTTCATGTCCGCCCAGCAGCAGGGCGCCCGGCAGTGCCTACAGCTGAGGCTTCTCTCCGGGCACTCGTGCTCCGAGTGGCGCTCCTTCTCCCCCAGGCGAACCAGGCCTTTGCACGCTGGGCACTCGGTCAGCATGAACGGGCAGTGTCCTTCATGGCAGCTCTGGCAACAAAGGGAGCAAAGTGTCGACAGAGCGCACAGGGGAGCCTGCAGGCTGCCACCCCTGGGTCCGCGTGCGCAGAGATGGCCGCCCTGCTGAGGGCCACTGGGACCCTGCACCAACCCCAGAGTGCCAGGCGAGGGGTGCCGCTCCACGTGCCAAGAATCTCATTCACTGCAATACCTGTGCTCTGGGTCAGGGACGGGTAGGGCTCAAGTCGAGCTGGTTGTACCCCACCCACGTGACACCCCAAAACATCCCTCCCTGGGGATGCTCCAGAGTGACATTCAGGGACAAGAGGACCACTGTCCAGACAGTGAGGGGGCCGCAGAGGGCAGGGACAGCGTGGGGTACGGAGAGGCAAGAGCAGAGGGAGGGCACTCCAAGGGGCGACAGAGCCCAGGCC
Organism: Phoca vitulina; assembly: GCF_004348235.1. Classification (NCBI taxonomy): domain Eukaryota; kingdom Metazoa; phylum Chordata; class Mammalia; order Carnivora; family Phocidae; genus Phoca; species Phoca vitulina. The sequence goes on along the minus strand of NW_022589824.1, from coordinate 60,064 downwards.
CCAGGCGGAGGGCCTAGAGCAGGGCCGCTTCTAAGTGGACAAAAGGCCCAGGGGTGACGAGAGTCTGTGTGCTGGGAGGACAGGCCACAGCAGCCAGACTGGGAGCCCACCTACTCGTGCCAACACCCTCGCTGACAGCCCACACCGGTGGCGTGGCCGGGGAGGGTGTGGTGACCTAGGGAGGCAGGGCCCAGCCCAGGGCCCTCCAGCTGACAGCACCGAGGACGAAGGTGCAGGGAGGAGGGCGGGCATGCACTGCCCCTTCTGGAGCCACAGAACCACATGCGGGTGGGAGCGGGAACCCAGCCGAACCCCGGCTGGTGGCTTTCCTGAGCGTGAGGAGGACGCTGTGGGAGGGGGCTCGGCGGCAAACGAGGGGAAGGTGGTGGCAGAAAAGATGGGGAATGGCGGCAGGAAGGACCCGGAGCCCACAGCCCAACACAGCCTGCAGGCCCGTGGCAAGTTTGCCAGGAAGGGGAACTGCAAAGGGGCGCAGGGTGGAGGACAGGGAGCTCAAGGTTTGTCTGCTGTTAAGTGTTTTTTATTGTGGCAAAACATACACGACAAACTTTACCATTTTCACTACTTTTAAAGGCGTCCGTGCGTTCACACTGCTGTGCACCATCCCCCCCGTCCGTCCCCAGAACACGGTCATCTTCCCACACTGCACTCTGTCCTGTTAAACCCTGTTCCCCCCCCACCTCCCACCCCCGCATCTGTGGGGCCGACTCCTCCGGCCTCCTGGGAGTTTCCACTCACACACGGGATTGGTCCTTCTGTGCCGGGCTGACCTCACTCGGCACCATGTTAAGTTTTAGGCAGGACACGCTAGGGCACACTGGGGACGACGTGGAGCCTGCTGCAGAAGGAGGGGGCGGTCACTGTGAGAGAAGTTCTAGACTGGCCCAGAGCAGGAGGAGGCCCTCCACCGTGGGCTCAGCACCTCCACAGAGGTCCGGGCGGGGGCAGCCGGGCCGCGATGCCCTCCTGAGGGACCGGGTCTTCAGGGCTCCCCCGGAGAGCCTGGTCGTGGCACACTTGAGAGGAGCAGGAGGGCCTCAGACGTGCTGTTCCCGAGCGGGGAACACGCTGGCCGTGTCTCCATCCCGTGCCACAGGCTTGGCTGTTGGCGCCAAAGCCCAGCACTTCAGAGGGAGCAGAAGCAACGGGTGAGCTCCAGAGACGCAGCGCACGTGCGGCGCCCTTCGCGCCATCTTCCCGCGTGCAGACCGCAGAGTCCCGGCCGGTGGGGCCCACACCTCCTCACGGGACCCCACGCCACGAGCTCCCAGAGCAGGCACCCCTGCCCTCCGACCTCCCACGGGCTCACACCCCAGACCAAATGCCACACTCCCAGCAAGCCTCCCCGGTGACCCCACGGCAGCCCCGCAGAGCACCCCACAGGCTGCCACGCGAGGTCCGCCGTTGGAAGGACGCACACCAGGCAGGCCGTCGCCGCACGACGCCCCGGACGCCGTGGCCCAGCAGAGGAGCACCCCCACACTGTCACTGCAGCCTGCTGGGCTCCCTGCCGACACGGCCTGGCCCCCCACAATCCGCCTGCACTGCAGCAGAGCATAACCTCCCGGAACCCCCAGGGGCTGTGGCAGAGGGACCGCACAGCTGACCACGACCCCACGGTAGGCCGCGCCTGGGCCACACCGAGTACGTGATGAACAGTCACGGTGAACCAAGGAGGGCTCTCAGAAATGATCACAGCTCACAAAGTGGAAAAGATCCAGCACCTATAGTTAAGGTGCTGGGTTTAATTAAGACTGTTGTTTAACGCACAATAAAACACTCGCAGGAGCGACGTGGGGGCGCCCAAAGCAGCACAGAGCGGGCAAGGGGTGCACAGCGCTCTGCCCGCCCCCCGGCAGCATGTCTGACATCGGAGACCCGCACGCCTGTCACCCCAGGGCTGCCTCTGAGCAGACACACAGCACCTCCTCACGGGCTCAGAGGGACCACGCTCGCGTCAGCTCCAAGAGAAGCACACACTTTGGAGAAATCAGTATTTATTCAACCAGAATTCAAACCAAGTGTCCCCGTGCACAGAGCTGTGCTGACTCTGAACTCACTGGGACGTGTGGGGTGACCGAGCATGCCTGGCTCGGCCTTGCCTTTCAACTGCGGCCTCCGGGGACCTAGGTCTCCCCTCCGGGCCCTTCTCTGGAGAGCCTTCCCCCCACCCGCCCCCCCGCCAGTCGGCCCCTCCTCTGCCGCCAGCCACAGGCTCTAGGCCCGGTCCCAGAGCAGCAGCCCGGGGCCGTGCCCTGGGGCACCTTCAGCACTTGGCAGGCGCTCCACAAATGTCTTTGACCTGACCTGGAGTTTTAAGTCATTGCATTCTTAGAAAATACTAGACAGTGTCGCAAAGGAAAATCACATTCAAAGGCTAGCCAGGACTTTCCAAACAGCTCAGCCACAGCACAGCATTTCACAATGCCAGCAGGAGCTCGAGCACCGCAGAGGGCAGCCGTGCTGGCCCGCAGTGGAGGGTGGGCGTGCTCGGAGGCCTCGATCTCGCCCAAGCCTGTGACGTTCACAGCCAGGGAAGGTTTTACCAAACGGCCAGGCCTAGTGGCCCAGAGCAGCGCCCGCCCTCCCACATGACCAAACCCACCCTCTCAGGGACTTTCCGGGGCTCTCCAGGCCAGCCAGGGACTTTCCAGCCTGCATGCCTGCAGGGCCGTGGCCAAGCCCACAGGCTGGCTGTGGTCCCTGGCCCTCAGCTGGAGGCCCATGCAGCCACCGCCTGCCCGCACCACGGGCCTGGGGGCAGCAGAAACCAGCCTCCCCGAGTGGAAGGTGGAGGCTATTCCGCCTGTCCCCAGGGGGGTCTCTGGGTCCCTGCAGAAGGGAGCACAGCTCCCCGTGCCCCACATGGTCTCCTACACCCACCCAACCCCCAGAGCCTGCTGGGGCTCTCCACCCTCCCAGGAGAGACCCCAAACCCAAGGCCTACTCTCTGGACAGCCCCAGGCAGTAACGGCTGTGACAGCCGCAGAGCAGAACCTCCCACCCGCACGTCTGCAGCCCAGGGGCCTCTGGGTCTCCCTCCTAGGAAGGCATCAGAAAGGGCGTGGGGAGCCCAAAGGTGCTTCGCTTCTAGGCCTCAGGTGCCCACTGGAAAGGAAGTGCCTCTCCTAGCCTACCCCACCAGAGGCTCCTCCCTAGACATGGCCAAGCTGCTCCTCTGGAAACACAGCTTACAGCCTGAAGACCAGAAGTCTGGTTGGTCAAGAGAACGAGGGAAGTTCGGCACACAGGCTGGGAGCAGGAAGGGAGAAGGCTGCTAGGAGCTCAGGTCCCACTCCCAGCCCCGACGGGCCCTCCGCCACTATCACGACTCAGTGCCCAGCGCCTACCTCATGGCAGGGGCTATCCCGGGGTTGGGCAGGAGCGTGCCTGAGCTTAGGAGAGCCAGGGTTCCATACCAACAGCCCCTCCAGCCTCACCAACAGGGCTGTCCACTGTGAGAGGCCAACCTGCTACTCTGCACCACTCCCACCCTCCCGCCCGGGCAGCCACCCTGCCCCTTCCTGCCTCGCTGGCCCTCACAGGAGTACACTCCCACAGGACGTGTCCTCGAGGACGGGCTCACTTCACTGAACACAGTGGCCTCAAAGTCCACCCACATGTCAGGACTTCCTTCCTTCCTTTTTATGGCTGAATACTATTCCGTGGTGTGGACAGACCACATCTGGTTTGTCTCTTCATCTGCTGGTGGACACCTGGCTACCAGGACGTTTGTGTGCCATAACCATCCGAGGTGTGCTAGTCAAGAAGAGGGGATGGCCAAATGCGTGAGCTATGGAGGCCGCCCGCTGTAGGCCTGGCCTCTAGCTGCCAATCACGCAGAAGCCCCCCCCCCCGAGGCTGACACAGGCCTCGGCAACATGGGCACACCAGCCCCTGCCCTGTCACTGGCCAGGTGACTTTCTTTCTTTTTTTTTTTTATTATTTAAAGATTTTTATTTATTTATTGAGAGAGAGAGAGAGGGCATGAGAGGGAGGAGGGTCAGAGAGAGAAGCAGACCCCCTGCCGAGCAGGGAGCCCGATGCGGGACTCGATCCTGGGACTCCAGGATCATGATCTGAGCCGAAGGCAGTCGCTTAACCAACTGAGCCACCCAGGCGCCCCTAGCCAGGTGACTTTCTATGACCACAGACCAAACGTGCAGCTTACTTCCGCAATTTCCAATGTCTGTACAATTCAAAATGAGAAAGCCCTTGTCTGAAAACACACGGAAAGATCCCACCGAGCAAAGAAGCTCCTTCCTGCAGATTCCGGGGATGCTGCAGCGGCGCCCTCAGAGCGAGCACGGGGTCTGCCCCCCGCCACGGCACTCCGCCGAGCAGGGAACTGGGCCCAGCGAGGTAACTCCCCCTTCTGAGGCCCGATCCCCCTAAGTCTGCGTGCACCTATGGGGAGCAGCTAGGCGCTCCCTGGTGGGCTCGTGGAGACTCCGTGTGATCATTTTGGGGGTGGGGTTCAGGCTCGGGAGGCCGTGCCAGCGCAGGGGGCCCCTACCTCATACTCTTTAAGAGTCCCCTTCCAGGTGCAACCGTCGCTGGGACAGACGGCCGGCAGGCTCTCCACCTCCCTGCGAGCAGCGTTGTCTGGGAAAGCCTGAGGAAAGCATTCCGAGGGTTAGGCCGCCTCCTCCCAGCTGCCCGCCACCCTGCCCGGCCACCAGTGCTGCAAGTCTTCCAGCCTGAGGCCCGGGACCAAGACGCTCTCTCCCAGCGCTCCGAGCTCTCGGCAGGACCGTGGCGGGGGGCGCGTCCTGGTGCTCAAGCTCCACACGGCCATCGGTGTTGTCAAAAGAAACATTTTCCATTCACTGTGGCATTTTTTGCTTGAAGACTTTTCACTTACCGAACCACTTTCCAAAATGGAAATGCCTTCTTCATATATGCCCTCGTGAACGCAGGCAGCGCAGTTCTGAGGCCCGGAGCTGGTGAGGAAAGGGGGAAAGGCCCACCATCAAACCCGCCGCAAAGAACGCTGTGTGCAACTCTCCACCCGGGTTCTGCGCCTTCCGGGCTGACACCGCATCACTCGGGGGCACGCATCGACGTACCACGGTGAAAACCTTTAAAATGAGGGATATGATCCAAACCCTCTAATCATGACGATCCCTTCCACTGTGAACAGAGGTGCTCTCTGATGGCCCACCACTCGGGGCCAGGTCCCCAGGAAGGAGCTGCTGGCTCCCTGCGCCCACCCCGGCCCTCCACGTGCCACAGGGCCCCGCCCTCAGACTAGAGGCTGCGGGCTCTTGGGGACGTGTTCATCATCTGGAGTAGCACATCCAATGCAAACGGTCTTGTGCCCACGTGACAAACTAGGAGCAGCCGGGAACGGACTGTACTGTGTTTATTTCAGCCCCCGCGTCCAAGTCCACGTGCAACCCATCCTCTTCCGTTACTAACTTCACGCTCTCGTTTGCAGCGGACCTCTGCCATCAGGGAGCACCACCTGGAGCACAGCCCTGCGGACGCGTGCGTGCCTGGAGCCGCCTCCCTGGACAGCACAGCCCCGAGGCGAGCCCACTGCCTGCCACCCGCGCGCAGTACCTCAGGATGCTGGTCAGACAGTAGGAGCAGTAGCGGTGGCCACACTGTGCCTGGAAAGGCCTGCGCAGGACGTTCCTGCAGGCCGAGCACAGGTACTTGTCCTCCGGCTTGGTCCCCAGGAGGGTCTTCGAGAAGCCAGGCTGCAACAAGTCTAGGGAGCCGGGAGGGGTCACGCTGGCTGCAGCCATGAGAGCCGCAAACCGCCACGGCCTAAGGAAGAACACAGAGCACGTCCTGGAGAGTCCTAAGAGGTGCCTCAACTCCAGGGTCCTCCTCCAGGGAAAACAGCCCTTGCCCGGCGGTGAGGCGTCTGGGTTGTCAAGCTAATGGTGGTCAAGAATCTGAGAAGCAAGATTTTAGCACTCTAGAGAGCTTGGAGACAATCTAATCCAAGTTCCCACTACACGCATGGAAGCCAAGGCTTAGCCAGGGGTTGCAGCAGCACACCCTCCCAAAGCCTCTAGACCAGCCGGCTGTTCTCAAGGTCACCCAGCCTCCCACGGACAGAGCGTGTGCTGGCATCGGGGGATGCCACCTTCCCACCAACATGGCCATCCGCAGTCCTTGATCCTTGTGCCTTCCTGTCTAGCCCGAGCTTCCTACAAATCAGCCCGGCAGGAAATTCTGACCAGCTGTGCTCGGTCTGAGGCAGTAGCCAGGAGGTGGCCACCCTACACATCGGCCTCTCCAATGTCACCCCTGAGAGGAGGCACGTAGCCCGCTTGGCACCACTGCTCTGCTCCCCGGCCACCGTCACCAGGGTCCCTCTCACTTGAGAGCCGCCCTCTGCTATCCTCCAGGCCTTGGCAAGGCCCCGGAGGCAAGGCAACCAGGACGCACAGCTGGATGGGGGAGAGGCTTCCACAGCGTTCTGAGACCTCGAATGGAACACACTGTTCCATGTCCAGCATCTCAAAAGCAACCGTACCTGCTAACCCTTAAAAAAGGACAAGCACCCAACAGCCCCTGAACAGGAAGCACTATTACCTCAGAGCCACCCCGGCCCCTTTGCAAACGCTCCAAAGAGCTTCCTTCCCCAAATGCCCCTGGAAACACGTCCCTGGGTCTTCTCCTGGATGTGCATGGGGAGCACACCAACTTCCAAACCAGGACATTCTGAAATGATGTGCCTCTTTCCTATGTCCGTAAGGCGCTCTTCCGTGTCCTGAGCTGGTCGGACACCACAGAAAGCAGCGACAGACAGCGTGTCCCTGTTTCCTATCTACTGGGCAAAGCCACCTTCAATCAAGGCTCTGAGGGGCGCCTGGGTGGCTCAGATGGTTAAGCGTCTGCCTTCGGCTCAGGTCATGATCCCAGGGTCCTGGGATCGAGCCCCACATCGGGCTCCTGGCTCAGCAAGGAGCCTGCTTCTCCCTCTCCCTCTGCCTCTCTCCCTGCTCATGCTTTCTCTCTCTCTCTCTGTATCTTTGTGTCTCAAATAAATAAATAAAATCTTTAAAAAAAAAAAAATAATAAATAATTTAAAAAAAAAAAATCAAGGCTCTGGATTCGTAATCTGTGAGGCCCTGCTTGGGCTGGCGTGACAGAGCACACAGGTTATATTCCTATAACCTGCAATTACTCCTCCAACCACCGGACAGACGGAGGGTCATGCCCACGGCCACTCAGCAGGACAGCACGAGTCCCACTCGCTGGTCCACACACTGTCAGCACGTGTGGGCGTGTCTGGGCCCCTGGACCATCCATCTGTCCCTCTGACAACTGGGGGATTTCGTTCTTTTGAGCCCTCATGACACAGACATGTAAGCACTACAAAGTGCCACTTAATAAAGCCTTTGGTGGAAAAGCTAACCCAAAAGTTGGAGAGCTCACGGATGCACTAACAGTGCTGGCCAGGGCAACCGAGGAGGGAGGACACCCTCAGCCCACATTTTTCAAGGCCATGTTCGTGCTACACACAAGTACTGACTAGAACAAAGGACCCATGACAGTCTGCTTACTCTCAGGCATTCTGCACATTCTGTCTTTTTTCTGGTCATGCTACTAAACTGATTTCACGAACCATCAATGATTTGAAAATCACTGTTCTATAAACTACATCAGACAAAGACTTTTACCTTTAAATAATACTAGAAAAAAAAAGGCACACTCTTTAGATCTCCATCTTATGCTCAATTCATTAAGTGAAAAACAGCATCACATATAAAGGACGTTAAATTTAGTAATGTTTTATACGGACAAAGAAATAAAGTAAAGTAAGAAACAAACACCATCATGACAGGATACAAGGGTTACGGGAATGCTTTTCTCATTTTAAAACCTCACCGAACAGCTTCCCTCAGCATCTGTGAGACAAGGCTTTATTCTGTGGCATCGATGTTCCATCTACTTGAAGCCAGGCCCAGTTTTTTGGCCAACTGATCACTCCTGTGGCAGACTGAACTCATTTTATTAATCCATCAACATGTACTCCCCTTAGATATAAAAGAACCACACAAATGGTCTCTGTTTCCGAGGGATGAAAAAGGTGAAAGGCCACAACACACAGCCAGGCCTCGATGACCTCACCAACACAACCTACTCAGCGGTCACAACTACCTGAGAGCCGGACGGTGGGGGTCTGTATTTCTGTTCTGAATGTGGGGAAGGCCCTGGAGAGCCCAAGGAGCCCACCCACACCACGCACCGGCCCACGTCCCACCGCTGCCCATGCTGTGCTTTCGAGTTCCCAGCTTACGTCCTTAAACGTGTTGTTCAAATCTCATTCATACACATTTGACCTTTTGAGAACCGTAATGAAAAGACATCATAAAAACTCAAAAGTGTTGTGCCAAAATGTAACACTTTGAGGGACACCTGGGCAGCTCAGTCGTTAAGCGTCTGCCTTCAGCTCAGGTCATGAGCCCAGGGTCCTGGGATCAAGTCCCACGTCGGGCTCTCTACTCAGTGGAGAGCCTGCTTCTCCCTCTCCCTCTGCCTGCCGCTCCCCCTGCTTGTGCTCTCTCTCTGTCAAATAAATTTAAAAAGTTAAAAAAAAACAAAAAGTAACACTTTGAAGGCCATCAACACTAAGTCCTGCTGCTGGGTTGTGGTGCTTGCCCCAAGCCTAGGAGAAGACTTCCCTGTCTCTGGCCCTGAACTTCTGAACCTCTAGGTGGTCTGCACACGTCCACCCGTCTGAAACTACACGGGGCCTGGGGGCCTCCCTGGATGACCGGCGCAGCAGCAGCACCAGACGCCAAGGACACGGGTGGGCCAGCCCGCTACCGCAGGTAGGAGAACAGGAGTCAGGAGTTCTGAGCACCCCAACCGAGAACCAAAACGCCCTACTGGTCCTGTCAAGCTTCCAGATCCTCTCGAGGGTAAGTTGGTTATAAACATTTGCAATGATTCGTGGGAACGTGTGAGCAAGCATTCCCATTCAGCCTGTCCTGGATTTTATATTCATTCCCCAAAATCAAGCTTCAGACACGAATGCATGAACTTCGTACAACCAAGAGATTTGTGTTTTGTTAAGAGGGCATTTCTACCAGACAGAAAACAGTATGTCCAGAATGGTTCCAGTTATCTGAAGTTGGAGGACAGACAAAACTAGCCTGTGATAATAGAAGCTGGGAAGCAATCCCCTTTGGCGGCATGGGGCTGTGACACACTGGAGACTCGCTCTTCTTCCCTGTTCCTGGCACAAAGCTCCTAAAACCCCTGGGACTTCCCGAGCCACGGGGACAGGGGAGCCTGTTTTTCATAAGCCCCTTCCACATCTGCCCCCCACAGCCAGGGAGGGGGGTGGGACTGGAGATTGACCTAATCACCAATGACCAATAATTTAATCAACCACGCTTTCATGACGGAGCCCCCATAACCTCCTGAAGAATGAGGCTCAGAGAGCTCCACAGTGCCGAGAGGGGGGTGTGCTGGAGGGCATGGAAGCTCCGCGTCCCTGTCCCACACCTTGCCCTGTGCATCTCTGCCATCGGGCTGTTTCATGGAATTGGTGTTTGCTGGAGTTCTGTGAGACACTCTAGAAATCATTGAACCCAAGGAGGGGGTCCCAGGAACCACATATTTGGTGTCAGAAGTACCGTGAGTAGAGAAACACAGCCATTTTCCATTCAGGGGGTCAATGCTTGCAAGAGGCAGGAGGGGGCCTTTTGGGGTGCTGGAAATGACCGTATACGTAGACAAAAGTGCATCTAGCTGTATTCTTACGATTTGCACATTTTGCTGGATGTATGCCTCAACTTCAAAAAAAAAAAAAAAAGATGGAATTTCTATTCCCAAAGAGTCAAAAAAGGCCTTTAAATCCCTAATTATGGTACACCCATGCATGTTTATCCAAAATAACCCTGTCTCATAACATTAAAAATGGCAGAGCAACCTGAAAACCAGGTTCTGACATGGAAGGGTTAGGGTTAGAGTGGGGGCAGCCAGCCCCTTGACAAGCCCAGGTCCTGCGTCAGTGCGGAGCACGAGGACCCAGGGAAAGGGGCGTCCCTGCGAGGAACCACTGGCTGAGCTGGAGGCCACAGGGCAGCTGGCATCACCGTCCCCAGCCTGGGGCATGAGATGGGGTAGTGGTGTAAGTCCCCAAACTAACATCAAATGAGGCATGGGAGCACCTGGCTGCCAGGGTGGGCGTCACCAAGCCGCCAGCAGGCACAGGGGTTCAACCCTCAGCCTGTGATACCCCAAACGCCAGGGACTCAACTTCCCAAATTCATGTCCTCACTGACAGCCAGTTCTGTTTTGTCCAATACTGGGATGCCATGCCCGATTTTACCTGGTTCCACCCAGTTCCAACACACCTGCCTAACAAGCCCACTGAAGCAATATTCGAGAAGGCCAATCAACATGCAGCTGGGAGCACAAGACAACCTCCCCCCCCCCCCCACAGGACTAGAAATCCACTTTAAAATTGTAATTTTGTACTTAAGTTCATCTTTTTCCAAGCTCAGCATAATGCCAAATAGTAGCCTGGTACCAACTTCACGCCCAACAACTGTTTCCATCGGGAGCAGATACTCTGGGGGAGCGTCTCTAGTCCGAAGTGCTGACTCACATGTCTTCACACGATCTACACGCTGATACTGTGTGTCTATGATTCAAAACTGGGGCTCTCAACAGGGACAGGGTGATCCGTCAGTCATGATGCAGCAACTGTGTCCCTTCTTCCGCCTGACCCAAGTGACCGCCCTGCCCCCCCGCCCCTCTCCCTGACCTCTGTCAGTACCCGCACTTCCCCCTGCCCCGAGAGCTGGCAGCCCATCGGCTCAGCCCATCGGCTGCTCCAGCCACACTCTCAGAGACCACTCTTGCTCATCCACTCACCTTGAACAGCTCCACCCTCCACAAACACCCGGAATCTGACCGCACTGCGACTGCTGGGCCCTGGCCGCCGTCCACCGCGACCTGATACACAGCCGCAGCCTCTCGGGGCTCTCCCGGCAGCCACAGGGGCCTTTGGCTGGGACTCAGTTACTCTACCCTCACATCCCAAGGCTTCCCAGTGGTTCTGCCCGCCACCCTGCCTGTCCAAGGGGTCGTGGCTTCTCAACAAGGCCTTCCCTCTCAACGGTCATGAAAGTGTACTGTGCGGGCCTGTCTCCTCTGGATAATAAGCTAAGCACCAGGAGGTAGGGACTGGGAGGGCAGGAGGAAGGACCCAGGCCTGTGCATGGGGCGCTTGCCGCCCCTGGCTTCCCAGGCTCCTCCATGGACTCCTACACACCCATTAATCTAGCCTTTCCTCCACACCATTTCAGATGGGGCACCCCGATTCTGGAACCTGTACAAGCCGTCCCTTCTGAGGTACCCCCCTATTCTACCTCCTAGCCCCATCCCTGCTGAGTACTCACCTTCCTAAACCACAACCGGGTCACAAGACCACCTGCTCCACTTGCCCCCGGGGCCCTGCCAGGAAAGTGGCCTCAAGCCCGTTCCTGCTCAGACCCTGGACAGCTTCCGGAGTCTGCCTCTTGCACCCTCCTCCGAGGCTCAGACCCTCTGTGCAGGGGTGGGAGACTGTGGTGGGACAGTGACATGTCTTCCCTGTGGACGCAAGGGCCAGGCCCCTTAGAGAGGGGCCCTCACCCATCCCCATGAAGGAGCAGGCCCAGCGCATGGAGAATGGCACAGCAAGCACAGGCCTGGCCTCCAGAACACAATGAAGATGTGCACCCCATTCCTGGCATCACGTGTGCAGTCTGGGGGTAATTTTTTCTGGATTTTCTTCTCTGGACCTTCTTGCCTTTGCCTCTCCACACGTTCATGATGTCCTGCCGTGGACATCCACACGCCAGTGAGCTGACCATGCTGGTGGGAGGGTGGGCAGGCTGGCATTTCCCACTGCCAGAGAGGGACCCAGATCTGATTCTCCAAACACAAAGTGAAAAGGCCTTCATCTTCCCAGAGACAATGCTTTCTCCCGAAACAAGTGACCACTGTAAGTCCTGTGCTCTAGTCCCCAAATTATAACCACTGCGGCAACCTACTCCTTTAGGTCCCCAAAGAAACGACGTTTACATTTATTTCCCCAGGGAAGTTTAAAAACCACTCAATAGAGAGAGAAGGCCCAGCTGAAAGCCCCCTGCCCTTGGAGCCCCCAAGGGAGCCAGCAAGGCGTGCAGCAGCGAGGGGCACACACAGCCGCTGCACGTCTTTACAGGCTCCTGCCCTGCACTAGGCGCGGTGCCGAGGACACTGAGGCAGGTAACGGGCTGGGATCACACAGCACACTGCGGCCACAGGACGCGGAGGTCTGCGACACCGCAGAGCACTGGAAGGACCAGCACAGGGGCGCCCGGGGCGGTCGGTTAGGTGTCTGACTCTTGGTTTTGGCTCAGGTCATCATCTTGGGATCCATCGAGCCCTGTGTCAGGCTCCGTGTCCCCTGCTGGAGATTCTCCCTCCCTCTGCCCCACTCCACCCCTGCTCAAGTGCCCTCACTCTCTCTCAAATAAATATTACAAAAAAAAAGGACCTGCACAGAGGCCCAATGTGCCCAACGTCCCAGTGCATGCCTTTGGGAGCTACGGCTTCGGGGGCTGGGCTTTATTCTGAGACCCGGGCACCCAGGGAGAGGGGCCGCCCAGGTGTGTGGAAAAGCCACCACTAGAAGCACTGAGGGCCTCTGTGGCTTGCAAAAGGCTTGAAGCTAAGCAACTCTTAGCGTTCTGTTTCAGATTCAAGCATTAGTGAATACCGTGGCGTGTAAATCATACTAGCAACAACGCGAGGCTGGTCGAGACTTCCACCTAAACCCCGCCACCGAGTGGACAGACACCACGGCCCTCCCACACCGCCAGGCTCCAGGCAGGGCGTCTGCTCTCCCGCACACCGCTGTCCTGGGCGCTCCACTGCCACGGACCCCTCAACGGGCAGTTCTGAGTCGCCCCACTGCAGTCTGCACCCCAGTGCCCAAGGCCACCTCCACGTCCTCACCAGCCACCTGGGGACTCTCCCCCAGCCCCGCAGACACACAGGACACCCAGCTGCACTCACAGGCGTCGGGAGGCCACGGGGCTGGGACAGGCTCCGCAACGGTACAGGGGACGCTCCGACCACACGCGCTTGGCTCGGACACGCACACGTTAGCAGCTCAGTGCTGTGAAGGCACCTTCCGTCCCTCACGATCTTCCTGATCCCGTTTTCCTTCCTCCAGCTGACTTAGGGTATGAGTAGGACACACACGGCGTACGAAACACGGGCTAACGGACTCTCGCCGCTGCCCGCGGGCCGTCAGTTCGGTCGGTGCGGAGTCCAAGTCACAGGCGGCGCTCGCTGCTGCGGCAGGTGAACGACAGCCAGAACCGCACAGCGGGGAGCGCGGCCGCGGCCGGACACACGACTGTCCGCGAAGCACTCTCCGGAAAGCAGCAAGGGCTGCGGGCTGCGGGCTGCGGGCTGCCTCTCCCTCCGCAGGGCTCGGCGCCCAACCCCCAGGACGTTCAAGGGTCAAGCGCAACGCACTGACCCAGAGAGCGTCCCGGCGCAGCAGCAGGCGGCGGGCAGAGAGGGGCGAGCCGGCCCCCAACAGGTCCGCAGCCCCGCTGCGGGCTCGGGTCAGGGCGCCGGACTCGGGGCGCACAGGCCCGCCAGCGGCTTCCCGGCAGCTGCGCCGGACCGCGAGAACGTGCGCCGCGCTGACCCGGGCGGGACCCTCCCCCGGCCGGAGCCGCCGTGGACGCCCGCGGGCGTTCGCGAACTTTCCTGCGCCGGCCCCGCTCCGACTTTCGGTTTCCGGGCGGCCCAACTCCGAGAAATCCCCTCAGGCCCGCGGGGCGGCGACCCTGTCTGCGGGCCCCGACTCCCCGGCGCCACGCGCGCCCGCCGCCCCGGCCCCGGCCCCGGCCCCCGCCGCCGCCCCCACCTCCGCCAGCGCCCCCAACCGACCCCCGACCCCCGACCCCCGCAGCTCCACTCACCAACGGTCGCCGCGCGCCCGGAACTGCGCGCCCGCCCAGCCGCCGCCGCCGCTGCGGACCCGCCCCCCGAGCCCGCCTGACTGACTGGCGCGGGGGCCTACCGGAAACGCCCAGCGAGCCGTAGCGGGCTCCGATTGGCCAGATCTCTCCCCGCCCCCCCCGCTTCGGCCCGCCCTCCCGACGGACTGACGCCAGACCCTATCAGGAGCGCGCCGGAGGCCGCAGCGGGCGCCGATTGGTCGGAGCCGCCGCGACGTGGCTACTTAAGTTGAGCCCCTGCTGGGTCACTGCGGAGTCCGCGCCGCGCGGGCCGCTGGGGTCGTGTTGCGGCGGGGAGGGAGCTTCCTGCGGGAAGCCCTTCTGTGCGCCTCACTCCTGGGAGCCTGGGCCATGGGCACCGCGGCAGCGCCTTCCCCTCCCCGGAGCCCGGCTCAGAGCAGGGCCCCAGTTTGGGTTACAATTCTGAGAAGTACAAAAAAACCCTGCTCACTTAAAGAGCAGGAAGGATAGCAGGTCCCCTGTCGGGGTAGTGAAATGTTCTAGAACTAGACGGTGGCGATGGTTGCCCAACATTATGAATGTACCAATGCCACTGAATTGTACATGGTTTAAATGGTGGGTTATTTGTTGGGTGAATTTTTCCACCAAACAAAGCTAAAAACGCACAACTAGGGCCTCCAGACACATGAAAATGTGGCACGCGCAAACATCTAGAAACAAGGCGGTGGTCTCGGCAGAGAAGGAGCGCTGAGCGCTGACCCCATCTCTGCCTCTGTGTGTGACCCGAGGCCAGTCTGTTTCTCCACCTACCAAAGGAGACTATTTCTCACTGAACACGGGTTCCGCTAAGTATCTGACAAAGAGCATCTTGTCTCGTCTCATGCTAGTGTTCACAGGTGGCAAGTGCTCACTGTATTTCGGAAAAAAAGAAATGAAGACTCAGAGAGGTGGGATTCTTTACCCCATCACCCAGCACCATCCGGCAGCCCACTCCGAGGGGGTCATCTAGCAACGGGAACGGTTGTGGGGTGGGACAAACCCACGAACAGGGGCGTCTGGGGGGCTCGGTGCTGGAGCCACTGCGTTCGGCTCGGGCCGTGCTCCCGGGGTCCTGGGATCGAGCCCCGCATGGGGCTCCCTGCCTCTCTGCTTGGTGGGGAGTCTGCTTCTCCCTCTCCCTCTGCCTACCACTCCACCTGCGTGTGCTCTCTTTCTCTCTGTCAAATAAATAAATAAATTCTTTAAAACAAAAACCCGAAAAAGAGGCAGGCTTTGTTTTTGTTTTTTTTTAAGATTTATTTATTTATTTATTTGAGAGAGAGCACAAGCAGGGGGAGCGGCAGGCAGAGGGAGAAGCAGGCTCCCCGCTGAGCAGGGAGCCCGATGCGGGACTCGATCCCAGGACCCCGGGATCATGATCCGAGCCAAAGGCAGACGCTTAACCGACTGAGTCACCCAGGCGCCCCAAGAGGCAGGCTTTGAAGTGACATGATTTAAGTGCTCCACGTGTGGTCCAGAAATGCTGGCATCGTGCATAAGCGTTACTTGGTCTGGAGTCCGAACTCCCCTTTCCAAAGTGCCACATCCTTGGATTCAACCGCTAGGCCGCCTTGCCTCTGACAGAACTCAGGCAGCGGAGAACTCAGGCAGCGGCCGGGTTCCATGAACTTCGAGGCTGAGTTTGCCACAAGCAAATCCCCAGTCCAACCTACAGGCTCAGTGAAGTTTCATTCAAATCCCGTAACTAAGTGAGCGCCTCCCAGCATCCGGGAGGCCAGGGCTGTCCTGGGAGCCCACCAGCAGCCGGGCAGGAAACGGTTCTTGTTACAAAGAGGAGGCTCACCTGCCGCAGGGGCCCCTCCTCCACCCCCTTCCTTCAGGGTGAGATCAGGAAGCTGTCCGCCCACCTTTCTGCCGTAGCTCCCAGAGAGTGGCACACCCCACTCTTCCAGGATCGGGGACCATGTGGCCCTGAGTCCAGAAGAGATTTCCCTGGCAAAGTTCCTGCCCCCTGGGCAGGCAGCCACTTGCAGACCTCGGCGCCTGCAGGGCTGGGCCGATCTTAAAGTACCTGCCAGTGGTTTCAGCAGGAAAATGCTCTCTGACTTTGCCGTTCCCGAGGATTTTCACACACACATTTTTTAAAACTTTGATTCTGGTGACAGGCCTTTGAGGCATGCAGAGCTGAGAACAGGAGAGGAAGCCCCAGCCCAGCCCAGACTGGGAAGTGGCCGACCCGCCCCCACTGACCAGCTCAGACCGGGTGACACCTCAGTCCTGGCTGGCTGGAAAGGGGTGACTCACTCTGGTCGGCAGGCAGCTCAGGGGATTCCCACTCAGGTTCCTTCCTGCCAAAAAGAAAGCAAAACTCCACCCAAGGCAGCCACAGTGGGAGGGCTTGGGGAGGGCCTGGGGCAGCCCCAAGCAGACCGGGGAGGGCCCACATCATGCTCCCACTGCTCCCTGAAGCCTGGGGTCTTGGAGGCAGCAGAGGGCCGCTGTCCTGGGCCTCAGTGCCCCCCAGAGAGAGGCATGGGCCTGGCTGCACATTGGGGTCCACGCTGCTGCGGACGCAGGAGAGCCCACCAGCTGCCCGCTGGGCCTGTGGACTCCTGCACCCGCTCCGCCAGATGGCTCTCAAGGCAGGCAGCCTGCCCCCACCCCTTCTGTTTCCCCTTTCCATGGCATCCCCTGTGCCCCAGACGCTTCTGAACGCTTGCTGCCCCTCCTCTCCCAACAGGGCATGACCACGCCCCCTCAGAGGCCCTCACCTCTTGTCCTTTCCTCACTCAGGCCTTTGGGAATACAGGCAGGAAGGCTGACCCAGCCCCCCACCCCCGGCAGCACCCCGGACACAGGGTGCCCCTCGTGTGCCCAGTTCTGTCCCCGGAGGAGGGACCCCTGCTTGGCAGGGCTTGCCCCGCGAGGATGGGCTCCCTCACCCCACACACCCCGGCTCCCGCCCTAACAGCCCAGCCTTCTCCGCTCATTTCCCAGACATGTGACGGTGAGCCCGGGGCTGCAGCTTCTGAAGGAAGCTGGTCTCGCTCTCACTGTGCAGTCATCTGACGGTGCCTTTCCAGAAGGCCAGCCAGGAGGGGCTCCCCCCGCCCCCACAGAGTGCACAGCCACCGCGGCCCCCCCCCCAGGGCAACCCCCTCAAAAAGAAGAAACACACAGGGTGGTGAGGTGAGAAACACAGAGTGCTGGGGCAGGCCCGTCCTGGGGGCGTCCCAGAAGGGCAGGGAGGAGGAAGCCAGGCCCCCGTCTTGAAGGGCCAGCCCGGAGCTGGCCCCCAGCAGTGTGAGCCCATGCTGAGCGCTGCTGGTGGAGAAGACCGCGTGGCGGTGACCGACATGCGCGGGAGCGTCCTCTGTGGGCAGAGGTGGACGGCCGTCTCCGTGCCCGTTCGTACTGTCTGTAGACTTGGAGAGACACACGGAAAGTAATAGAAGCGGAGAGGAGGGAAGGGGAGGGGCATGCTCACTGTAGAGCGCCCCACCTGATGATCTTACTGCTTGGAAAACAGTTGTGTTTTAAGCAACAGAAGCTCACTTCGGAAGCTCTGGAAAACACAGAAGAGTACCACGAAGAAAGCAAAGATCACCCCAAATTCCCCCACCCAGAAGCAAACTCTGCAGATTCCCTACTCCATTTAACACCCACCTCCCTTCAGCCAGCCTCAGAACACAATGCCAGACCATACCCCAGAGCCAAAGGCCCAGGTGACAGCCTCACATGCAGAATTAAAAATGCCGACGCTGGGGGCACCCGGCTGACTCAGTCGGTAGAGCATGCGACTCTTGATCTCCGGGTTGTGAGTTTGAGACCCACGTTGGGCGTAGAGATCACCTAAAAAAAAAATGCCCAGGCTGCCCTGGCCATCCCTAGCCTCTGCTTACCAGGCAGGCCTGGCCCCAGGGCCTTTGCGCCAGCCAGCCCTCACTGGGACCAGCTCCCTGCCTCTCCCAGGTTGGCACCTCCCTGGGCCCTCTGCAGGTCTCAAGGTCTCCAGATAAAGATGAGTCTCTCTGCTGGTGGCCTTGTGTTAAGAGGGTTCCCCGACCCCTCACCCCATGTGGCTACAATCAGGTTGTGAGTTTTTCTCCTCCCCCAGATGTGGGTCCCCCGAAGTCAGTGGTCCCTCTGGCCTCATTTGGGGTTCAGCTCCTGGCTTGTTCTTGTTGGACAGATGAAGGCATGATCCGGTAACTAATGGCTACACAGAGTTGAGGTCCCAAGGGCCGCCTTTGGAACCAGACCCCACTGCCCCTCTCCTGGCCCTCCTCGGCCCCTCCCACACGAACCCAGCATCCAGTCCGCGCTCGCCCTCTGCTGGCCTCCGCCGGAACTGCCGGCCGGGCCCTGAAGGCAGCGCACACCTGCTCTCTGCAGGGACTTTGCTCTGACCGCCTCACTTCAAACCTGCAAACCGTGCGGTGGCTTTGCTCACACTCGGACCCGCCAAGCTAATCGCCTGGCCAAGGTCCACAGCCCCGTGTCTGGGAGGCTCCAAGTGGCCCTCCGAGGGTCTCTCCTCCACCCTGCCATGGCGGGCTCTCCTGGGTCCACCACTGCTGCCCTGTGCCATGGGGCTCCCACCTGTTTGGCTTTAACCCTGGTCCAGGACCCCAGCATCCTTCAGCCCAACTGAGACCTCCGACCCTGGTCCTACCACCTGTCCACCGTCCGTCCTAGCTTCCCCAGACCCCAGGCCACACCCATCAGCCCCCACCCCCTCCAGCCCCCTGGCCTCCCTTCTCTCCCAGTGACCATCCGCGGATGCCCTGCCCCCGCTTGATCTCGGGGGTCCTACTTCTGAAGCTGACCGGGGCTGAAGTGCCCAGTCCAGTCTCCCGTGCTCCCTCCCGGGGTGACAGCCCTGCCTTCTCCCGCACACGGGCCTTTCCCGTCCTCACTGACGGCTAGATGGACGGATCCTTCTAAGTCCAAACAGCACGAGGTATATTCAGGGCACGACAGTGGCCAGAAAACAAAGCAGCAAAAATGTTCTTTGTCTGAACTTCACATACAGAATTGTGCCAGCAAAAAAAAAAAAAAAAAAAGAAATACATTCAATAGAAAGTACAAAAAAGGAAAAAATGATGGATTAAAATTTTCTTTACTTTGTTGTATTTTTTCAAAAACAAGGGAATACTTATACCAACATGTAAGTTTTTCACAGTAATGAGTATTATAGCCCAGTCTGTTTTTAAGGCTCAGTGTCTGCAAACTTGACAATTTTGTCATGATCGATCCTTTTCTCCTTGTCGTGATCAGTACACAACCAGCCATATTTGCCCATCTATTTTTGCTCATTGTTGGTAAAAGAACACTTTTTATTGATCTTAATTTCGGTAATTTCCTTTCACTTGCAGCCACAGATTAGGGATGACTTAAAGCAGCATACCTTTGGTAGGAGTCCTAAAAATGCCACTTCCGCTACATTCTAGAAATTGTGATTCGGTCCATGTCTCTGTGTGACCAAAGCCAATCCTCATGGCTTCCAGACGTCTCAGCAGCTGGACAGTAACTCAAGCACTGTCACTGCACTGATGTGGTCTCTTTTGGGTTTTTTTATTCTTATTTTTATTTTTTTTAAAGATTTTCTTTGGGGCGCCTGGGTGGCTCAGTCGTTAAGCGTTGGCCTTCGGCTCAGGTCATGATCCCAGGGTCCTGGGATCGAGTCCCGCATCGGGCTCCATGCTCCGCGGGAAGCCTGCTTCTCCCTCTCCCACTCCCCCTGCTTGTGTTCCCTCTCTCGCTGTGTCTCTCTCTCTGTCAAATAAATAAATAAAATCTTTTAAAAAAAGATTTTATTTATTTGAGAGAGAGAGCATGAGTGGGAGGGAAGGGCAGAGGGAGAGGGAGAAACAGACTCCCCACTGAGCAGGGAGCCCGATGTGGGACTCGATCCCAGGACCCCGGGATCATGACCTGAGCCGAAGGCAGACGTTCCACTGACTGAGCCACCCAGGCGCCCCTGAAAAGGAATTTAAAAATAGAAACAAGAACATTAGTCTCAGTGATGGACTCTAACATCTTAGCGACAGGGGTTCCTGGGAGTGAAAGCTGACAAGAGAGGGCAAGACGTTATCAAAGAAATAGCACAAGAAAATATCCCCAAACTGAAGGGCGCTATTTTCTAAACTTAGAGGGCCCAAAGTTCTGAGCAAATGATTGGGGTAGAAAGCCACATCATGAAATTCTACCCCTATTCATAGGAGCTAATGGGGGAAGCAGGCCGTGTCCACAGGTGGACAGATGAACAGAATGCGGGAAGTCCATGCGATGGAATAGTATTGACCCATAAAAAGGAAGGAGGGTCTGGCACCGGCTGTAAGACCTATGAGCCTTGAGGACACGCTGAGAGAGCCAGTCACAACAGGACAGATACTGTAGGATTCCACTCACTGGAGGTCCCTAGAGGAGCTGAAATAGCAGAAGGTAGAATGGTGGTTGCCAAGGGCTTGGGTGGGGGGTGTGCAGGATGGGAAGTTAGTGAAGGGAGACAGAGCTTCAATTCTACAGAAGGAAGGCATGGTGATGGAGGATGGGGATGGTTTCACAACAGCACGGGTGCATCTAATACTACTTAATTGTATGCCCAAAAACAGTGAAGACGGTGATTTTATGTTAAGTGTATTTTACCACAGTAACAAAAAATGCTTTGGAGGGGGAAGGTCTCCCACCAAGGCCGGACTGCCAGGAAATGGAATCACGGAAACACCTTACCGTCTGTCTGCCACCAAAACCGTGAATAGTCCCTAAATGTGTGAAAAATCCCTCCTTCGTGAGGTACGCAGATGCTCACATTTATTAGATTTTACTAGACAGTTTTTATTTTATTTTTTTAAGATTTTATTTGACAGAGAGAGACACAGCGAGAGAGGGAACACAAGCAGGGGGAGTGG
Source organism: Phoca vitulina (assembly GCF_004348235.1). Taxonomy (NCBI): domain Eukaryota; kingdom Metazoa; phylum Chordata; class Mammalia; order Carnivora; family Phocidae; genus Phoca; species Phoca vitulina. Next base: position 39,180 of record NW_022589824.1, on the reverse strand, counting down.
GAGAGGGAGAAGCAGGCCTCCCGCGGAGCAGGAGCCCGATGCGGGGCTCGATCCCAGGACCCTGGGACCATGACCTGAGCCGAAGGCAGACGCATAACGACAGCCACCCAGGCGCTCCCAGAGTTTTTAGTTGATAACATTGAATGCTAGCTTTTCATTAGGGATACAACATTTAAACTTTATCTTAGAAATACAGAAATCGCTGTTTTTTTGTCTCCCAGAAGGCTTTAGAACTGTCTTCTCGTCTCCATGTGTGAAGGTGAACGGGTAACACCGGGACACTGCCCACTGTCAACGACGCGCAAAGAATACGGACGGCGTGCCAGGCCTCCTAGAGCTGGTTCTGTGTGACACCTGCCGCAGGTCCGCGCCCGAGGCTACTCGTCCCTGGACGCTGAGGAAATGGGAAGCACCCAGAGCCAGGAGAGGGTGTGCACAGGTGAGCCTAGGTGTTGGGGGGCTACAGACACCTGCATCACCCGTGTTCTGGTCAGAGAGTGCCACAAGGACAGAGGCACCATGAGTCTCTGCGGCCTCAGGCCTGGACTCCTGACCAAAGGCTAGATGGCAGATGCCTGCATGGACAGAGGACACGGAGGTCTAAGAGAACTGGTTCTCTGGGTCTGAGCCAACCAGGGCAGTTGCAACACCACGGAGCTGATGCAACGTCCCTTGCCGAGATCCCAGCAGTGGGTTCACATGGCCAAATGTCGGTGAAATTTGTGGACTTATTTTAACCACAATTGGTTGAAACCACTGCCTCTTTCCAGGTGGGCTGTTCCTTTATCCCTCTTTCTGGCGCCCACTGGAGTGACCACAAGCGCTTTTGGGAACCCACTAAGGCAACCTTGAGTTGGGATGCACTTAGCTGGGGTTTGTGGGATATTTTTATGACGTTCAGTCTTGCTTGCCTTTCCTGGGGTGGGTAGGTCTTCTGTGGCCACCAATTACCCACCTGCACAGCGTAAGCATGTGGAAGTGAAGAAGAAACAAGATTTGTGGTATGAACCAGAAATGAATCTGCAAACTGGGAGCATAGCGCTTGGCTCTCCCCAACAGTTGTCTCCTCTGATAAATGGTTTCATAAAGCAGTATATACAATTTAATATACCATATACCTTTTTTCTTTTTGGATGGGGATTGCATTGATCAGAATTCCTGTGTTTGTGGAGCATAGACCTGTAGGAGCATCTATGCAAAGCCCCAAGTGTTACCCAAGAACATCAATACCAACAAATACAAATTCTATCAAACGCCTTAGGGAAATGTCTGAATAGTCCTTCTGTTTTTTCATAAAACAATTCTGCAAAGTCATGATGTGGCGCTCAAAGAGAATACAGCCAAAAATGTAAGCAAAAGCATTAAACAGATGCACTTGTTAATTCATACAAATGTTATTTTTCCCCAAATTTTGTGATGCTTGTGGGGTTTCTCAGCTTTTTAAAAACGTATTGACATTTCTCTTTTTACGTATTACCATAAAATAACTGTAAAATATTACCGTGTTGTAAAATAAAGCATTTTTAACGTTATACAAACTATACACATTATACAAAAATATTAACTTTCGTAACTAACCTCATTTTACCATTTTACATTTTTTTCTTAAAGCGCCCTTCCCCGAATTGTGTACGCTTGAGGCCCCACCAAACCCGCATCCACCCTTGCCCCCAGCATCTTTGCAGCACGTGACCACGACTGACGAGACACCGAACTTCAGGTCGCGCGCAGGGTGGCAAACAGAGCATGAGACAGAAACGGAGTCCAAGTCCAGAGAAGCTCCTCCGCAGCCCCTTCCGCCCGTGACCGGGAAGGCGCCGCTCCGACCCGGTGCCCCACGGGGCGGGCCCGCCAGTCCCGCGCGGGGGCCGGGGCTCCGGCGGTCGGGTCCTCGGGGCGCGCCCCCGCCGTCCTCCCCCAAGCACGCAGCCCCTCCTACCCGCACCCTCTCCCCTGCGCGGCCCTGCGCCGCCCTCACCGCACCCCCCCTCCTGGGGTCCCCGGCCCCCCTCCCCCCCTTGCGCCCCCTCCCAAGGCCCCTCCCCACTCCCCGGCCTCCGAGGGCCCCTGACCCACCGCGGGTTGCCCCGCTCCCCCGCCGGCTCCCCGCGTGCGCCCCCTCCGCGCACGGCCCTGACGTCTCCCGCCCCACGTCGCGCGCCGCCCGGCGTTAGCCTGGACGAGCCGGGCGCGGATTGGCCCCGAGCCGCGGGAAGTGCCCGCCCCCCCGGACCGCCGGCCAATGGGGAGGCGGGGGCGGGCCGGCGGCCGGCGCCGGAAGCGGCCGAGCGACGAGGGGACGTCGCGTCGCCGGGTCTCGAGCAGCTGCCGCGGAGCCGCCGGACGGACCGCCGGACCTGCCTGCCCGCCATGGCCGAGAGCGACTGGGACACGGTGACGGTGCTGCGCAAGAAGGGCCCCACGGCCGCCCAGGCCAAGTCCAAGCAGGTGCGGCGCCGTGCGGGCCTCGGGACTCGGGGCGGCCGGGCGGGCGGGGGACGCGGGGCGGGGACGCGGGGCGGGGCCGGGGCTGGGGGCCGGGGGTGCGAGCGGGGCCTGGGGGCCGGGCGGGGCTGGGGTCCGCGGTGGGGTCCTGGGATGAGGGTGGGGACCGGGGCTGGGTAGGCCAGGGGCCGGGGGACCAGCCAGGGGCCTGAGTGAGGGTATAGCGCCAGGGATGGGAGACAGGAGACCAGGGCAAGGAAAATGGCCGGGCGGGGACAGTGTGCGACAGAGGTAGGGTGGGGGAGAGGGCCGGGGACCAGGGAGAGGGAGGGGCCGCGGCAGGGTATGGGAGGACCGGTCGGGGTGCGGGAGGACGGCGGGGAGGAAAGTGGTGGGGGCGTGGACCGGGTGGGCCAGGATGGGTCCAGCAGTGTTTGGGGCCAGCGATGCAGGCCTGGCAGGGAGGCCTAGGTAAGGCCCCAGGTCGTAGAGGCTCTGAATGGGGACAGGGTGGACTTGTGGCCAGTGACAGCGGGGATGGGGCAAGCAGGGGCCCAGGGGAGGTAGAGGGGGAGGACCTCGGAAGGGACCGGGCTGCAAGGCAGTATGGGCACGCCCAAGGTCTCCTCCGCTGGTGCCTGGCGGGTCTGAAGCTGGCTGTGGAGCGTCACTGAGGCCCGTTTGGGGTTTTAGGCAGCCCCTGTCCCTGCGCCAGGGTGGCCTGGAGACCCAGGGCACAGGTGGACTCTGCTTCTGGGTCACTGGAGTGTAGTTGACATGCCTTGAGAGGGACAGAAGGTTTGTAGCTTGGCTGATCTATCCACAATTCGCATGTGAGTCCAGTGTAAGTGTGCAGGGGCGGGTCAGTGACCACCTTTGCTAAGTTTCTACCCTCGGGAGGCCTTGGGCCTGCACCCGCCTGCCGGGTCTGGGCCAGGACTAGCTGCAGCCGCAGAGACAGGCATTCACTGACCCGCCCCGAGCTGCTCGTTTGCAGGGTTAGAACCCAATTCACTGTCCTTTTTTTCCCAAGGAAACTTGGCAGTTACAAGCTAGGAGTCGAGTGAACACGCGTAGAAAGCGTCTCTGAACACAGCACCCTTAGCTCGGCCCCAGTCTCTTTCCTGAGGCGGTAGAATCGTCAAGAAATACATCTTACTAACGTTTGGCAGATGGAGGGCACAGGGTGTTGGTCTTGTTGGCGATGTTTGGGGGTGTGGGTGTGGCTCTGTGCAGGAGTGGATCTGTCGTCGGCATGGGTTCTCAGCAGCGAAGAAGCGGGCTGGGTTTTCCTGCGTAGCGCCTCGTGGACAGGTGCCTGGGTATTTGGTGGCAGAGGGTTTTGCGTACTGAGCTTGGGTTTTAGACTTGGCCTCGCTTGTCCGTCTTGGACAGAGCTTCAGGGCACGAGCTCTGGGCCAGGCCGCCTGGGCTGCAGAGGCCCCGATGTTTGCGGCGTACTGACCAGCTGACAGCAGCCTGCACGGGTGTCTGAGGTGCTGCCGGATCGGATTTTGACCAAAAACTGTGTCCACGTTTTCTAGGCCATCTTAGCAGCTCAGAGACGAGGAGAGGATGTGGAGACTTCCAAGAAATGTGAGTAGTCGTGCTTCCTCACAAAACAGCGGGGCGCTTTCGGGTTCTCTCTGCAGCAGGCAAGAGCACACGCACCGGGCCCCGGGGTGTGTCGGGACGGCTGGCGGCGTGGCCATCCTGGCCGTAGTCAGGAGGGAACTGACCAGAAGATTTAGTGCCCCGTGCTCGTGAGCCCATGGGCTTCCCTGTGTTTTGGACGCCTGGCTTCCCGGGTCACCCTGGCACAGGGCGCCTGTTGGGCCCGGTGCCCATTCTGAAATGGCTCTCTCTTGGTTTGTGGCCAACCTTGTGCTGTGCTTTTCCTCGTGCCGGTACAGGGGCCGCTGGCCAGAACAAACAGCATTCGATCACCAAGAACACGGCCAAGCTGGACCGGGAGACTGAGGAGCTGCACCATGACCGGGTGACCCTGGAGGTGGGCAAGGTGATCCAGCAGGGCCGGCAGAGCAAGGGGCTGACTCAGAAGGACTTGGCGACGGTGAGCATGGCGGGTCCCTTCCTCCCAGCTGCGGTCGGGCAGGCGGGAGGTCGGTGTTCAGAAAGCACCGCAGCCCAGCTTGGGGAGGCTTCGGTTTGCCCTTGGCCTTGGCGTTCTCTGGGGAAGCCGTATCAGGCCAGCTGTCACTTTCTCGTGAGTGTGACGTGGCTTCTATCGTGTGGAGACCCCAGGGCCTCTGAGGGCTGCTCCCGTCAGGCCCTTGGCCTGCATGTTGTCCCGGAATGCGGTGACTCCCTCGGCTCTGTGCTAGTTTTGTGGCCTCCTCTTACTGAACTGTTGTGCGCAAAATACATCTCTAGAAAATCAACGAAAAGCCGCAAGTCATCGCAGACTACGAGAGCGGACGGGCCATTCCCAATAACCAGGTTCTGGGCAAAATCGAGAGAGCTATCGGTGAGTGTCCTGTAGCCTTTATCGGGTCTCCGCTGCTGCCTCCCGACCAGCTGCAGGGCAGCTACCGAGCACAGGCAGGCCCCCGAGGTCGCAGAGTTCTCCAGCCCCTTAAGAGACTCCTGAGTGCATTGCCTGAGTGTCGTCCGCTCCCCCACCCTGGCTCTCACGTCTCCTCTGTCCCCCCCTTTGTTACTGGCCGGCACCCTTTGAGCCCATGGATAAAGGGCTTGGTGGCCCTCCCCTGGTGGCAGTGAGGCACCCAGCACGTGGAGCTCCTGGAGCGCTGGAGCCCGAGTTCTGGGAGGGGCTACCCTGGAAGGTTAGCAGGTGCACGGACAGTGGGCTGAGCCCAGCCAGGACTGGTGGGGGGCAGTCCTCGGCCCCCCGCTCTCCCCGCCGCTCCTTCCTGTGGAGGAAGGGGGCTGATGGGTGGGGGCGCCGTGGCACCGAGCTGCCTCTCGGTCCCGGAGGGGCCGCTGTGGCGATGAGTGGGCCAATGGCTCTTTCAGGCCTCAAGCTCCGGGGGAAGGATATCGGGAAGCCGATTGAGAAGGGGCCAAGGGCGAAATGAACACAAAGCCTCGAAATCAGTGCGTTCCGGCTGATCTCGTCTGGCTGGTTCCCCTTGACCACCAGCGCCAGCGTGGGTCTCTTCACGCGGCCGAGCGGAACGCGGGGCGTTAGCCCTGCCCAGGAACCCCCTCAACCCATACCTGCTGTCAAACAAACGAAACCTTGCAAAGTATTGCTTCTCCTGATCTTTTTTCCTTCCCATCCCCGGTGTCTGCCCAGTCTCAGGGTGGCTCCCCGGGGAGCTCTGAGTGGGACCACCTCACGCTGGCGGGGCTGTGGGGTGGGGCGGCCTGATCGGAAGAGAAGATGCCGTCTCCAGTCCGGCTTTTAGAGAAGCCAATAAACGATTGTTGTCCTTCCTGCTGGCGGAGAGTCATTGCTGTCCAGCGCGGTCTGCCACGCCCCCAGCGCGCCTCTCTGGCCCACAGAGTAGGGAAGACACGGTTTTCGCGACATGCCCCGGGGTGCCTGAGGGACCGGGAAGGTCACCTCTGCAGCGCTGCGTCCTTGTTCCCGGCTGCTGGGACAGTTCATGGGCGTGGGCCCCTGGGCTCCAGACCCATGCGCTCCCCTGGCTTGCAGTCTCCAGTGGGCCGGGATGGCAAGGCGGGGGAGCCCCCCTGCAGGCAGGAGGGGAGCACCTGGCTGTGTGGGTGTGGATGTCACCCGCCCCCTCCCCAGGACAGCATGCCCAGGGGGACCCTCCCCGGGTTAGAAAGATTCTGCTCCATTTTATTAGGCAGGGAGGGTATGTGGGCACACCAGGGGCCTTGACTGCTCAGAGACGGGGGTTGCCTTCATTCTCCGAGCCCGTGAGGTCAGTGGCCTGCTCAGCAGCATCACGAGGGCACCGAGTGACCTCTGCTTTGAGACACATCATTCTGGGGGCCACTTGGACTTCACCATGGGATGGTGGACACGGCGTCCCTTACGACACAGGATATTTACTGTGGGACAGCGGACATGGGACCTTTATTTAGAACCGTAGACACAGCAGAGCATCCCTCCTCAGACCAGCTCTACGCCACCTTACAGCCGCTGAAGTGTTTGCTACTCGGTCTGTCACCTGTACGTGTCCTAAGTCAGATGCAGAATCACCCAGCAAGGCAGGGGCTGGACAGGGCTCGGGTCAGGGTCCCACGGGGTGGGCTGGGCCACCTGAGTGTTGGGGTGCCCGCCAGGCCTCGGACCCACTGTGTCTGTCTCTGGTGTCTCTGGCCCTTGGTCCTGTCTGGTGTGGCCTGCCTGTTACCTGTCACGTGAGTCACTGAGACATGTGGGAGGTACCCCAAGCACATCCTTTCAGCTGGGGATCCCCAAGAGCCCACCTTCCTGCCGACAGCAGGATGCACAGACCTCAGCCAGTAAGTGGGGGTGCCCTCACAGTCCAGGGCATTTATTGGTGGTGAGGACCATCCCCAGGTATGTGGCTGACAGTCTCTGCCGGCTGACAGCTCGGGGGCTCAGTGCGTCCTGGGGGAGGGGCAGGTCTCCCAGGGCTGGGGCCGACGGGGTGGGGGATGCGGGATGCTCGTGTGGAGAGCCAGGTCTGGGTCATCTACTGGTGGCCGGAGAGCGAAGCCGGCAGGGTGACGCCATCCTAGGTGGGAAGAGGGCGCTTCTGAGAGGTGGGTGACGGAGGCAGCCACACGTGCAGCCCCGGTTGGTCCGGCAGGGCAGGCCAGGAGGGGGTTCGCGGTCTCCCCTGCCCGCCTGCCCCCACCCAGGGGCTCCTACCGCATTGAAGACAATGTTGTCGAAGCCCGGGGCCGCGGCCGCCGTCTCGCCTCGGGATGGGCAGCCCCCCTTCTGCAACCAGCGCCGTCCCACGAGTCCAAGCAGCACCAGGAGGACGAGGGCAAGGAGGGCGCTGCCGACCATGGCTGGCACCGACGCGGCCAGTGCCGTTTCCCCTGTGGGCCGTGGGGCATGTGAGCCCCAGGACTCGAGCCCTGCCTGTCAGCCCTACCCCGACGGCCAAGGACACATGGGATGGCCCGTCCTTGAGGCCCCAGTAGGCTGAAGGCTGGGGACCTGGCAGGCAGCTGCTCTGTTCAGACCTGGGGGGCCACAGCCCCAAACTAGACCCGCCCCTTTGTCATGAAGATACAGCAGGCTGGCGGTGGTCTCTGGCCTGACCGGGCCCCTCCTCCAGGGTCAGCCCCCGCCCCCCCGGTCCCCCCAGGAGTGACAACATGCAGTGCAGAGGCCAGGACGGGGATGCAGACCCGGCTTAGCTCCCGAGGGCCCAAGGACGAGGGGTGGCCCAGCCCAGAAGGGGAGGAGACGGGGTGCCTGGGGGGCTCCGTCGGTTAAGTGTCTGATCTTGATTTCAGCTCAGGTCCTGACCTCGGAGTCATGGGATCAAGCCTGGCATTGGGCTCCTCGCTCAGCAGGGAGTCAGCTTGAAAGACTCTCTCCCTTTGCCCCTCCCCCCCACTCACCCGCTCTTGCACGGGCTTGTTCTCTCTCTCAGTAAATAAATCTTTAAAAAAAAAGGGGGGAGGGGACAGTGGGGTAGGGAGGGGATGGTGCTGGGCCCGGCCTGGGTGACTCTCCTGGCCTCTCGGGCCAGAAGCAGGGCCACTGGCGGCCATGTGGGCCGCGAGCTGCTGAGCCCGATGGAGGCCGAGATCCCGAGCAGGGCTGGCTGGCCTGGGCAGGGCTCACCCTGGCTGGATGCGGGCGGCCGGCAGTGCTGCCCGGCCAGATACTCCACGTCGTCCAGGGCAATGGGCCCCAGGGCTGGCTGGCCGCTTAGAGTGGCTTCAAAGACGATCTGACGAGGAGGGAGAAGGGGTTGCATGGGCTGGAGGAGGACGGCCCTGCCTGAGGCCTCGGATCTCCAGCTCTGGGCCGCCGGGCCTCACCTGGAATTCCTCGGCACTGGCCACCTCCACCCGGCCTTCCAGCCACTGGTGCCGCAGGGGCGCGCCCGTGCTCCACACGGTCAGCTGGCCCCGCTCACTGTTGAGGAGCACCCTCAGCTCACCCTTGTCTGCAAGCGGGGGGCCAGGGCGGGTCAGTGCCCCAAGCCCATGGGGCACGGCTGCCCCCGGCCCCGGCTCCTTCCGCCACCCAGGCGCTGGCGGCCTGGCCCCACTCACAGAAGTGCTCTGGAAAGCCCATGTGGTACCAGAAGTGGAGGCAGGAGGCCTTGGTGGCCGGCAGAGGCTGGCTACGCAGCCAGGCTGCCCGGCCCCCTGGGCCCAGCACGCCCGTTTCAAAGAGAACGAAGTGGCCTGGAAATGACAGAGGGCAGGGCTCCGGACTAAGTGGATGGAGTTGACCCCGCCGACCCGTGACCTTTGAGTGCGATGGGAGCCTGGATGGGCTGGGCTGGTGGGCCCCCTTCCCAGCTCAGACCCACCTGCTTCTGTGCCCAGAGTGTGGTCCACAGGGGGCTGGGGGTAGCGAGAAGGTGTGGCCCCACTGCTCCAGTCCCAGCTATACCCTCCCAGGCCGGGCCAGGGCAGATGGCTCCAGCCACACAGGCCAGCCTCAAAGTCACAGGAAGCTGCAAGAAACCTGGGCAGGTGAGCAGGGCTGCCCCCACTCCCCCTCTCTATTCCGGGGGCATCCCGGCTGCTGGGGCCGGGGCCTGGGCCAGGCATCTTGGGGTTGGCATGGAGCTGGTACCGGCCATGAGTCATGGCAGGTGCCGGGCCCAGGCCGGGGCTCCCCACCTGGCCGGGGGCAGGGCCCGTCCTGGAGCAGCAGGTCGTCCAGCGCAACATAGGAGTGCTCCACGCCGGCGGCCACCGCTTCAAACACCACCTGGGCAGACACAGGGCAGGGTCGCCTCGCGCACAGTCTGGACAGCCCTCGAAGGTGAGAAGGCCACCCGCCCCCACACTCACCCGCCAGGCCCTCTCGGCCTGCACGTCCACACTTCCCAGGCGCCAGGCAAACCCTCCGTGGGCACTGACGCTGAGCACCTGACGCCTCTCGGCCTCCTCCACATGGACCTGCAGGGTGCCTGCCACACCGCGTGGCCAGCCTCGGTCAGCAGCGGCGGGGGGGGAACGGCCACTCAGGGGCTCCCGGGCAGCCTGGGCACGGGGGCTGGGGAGACCCTGCAGCCCCTCACCTGGGTTTCTGAGGCTCAGGTGGTACCAGAAGGTCAGGCAGGCAGGCTGGGCCAGAGGCTGGTGCTCCTCTGAGGTCAGGGAGGCCACGTGGCCACGGGGCAGGGCCTGTGGGCTCGTGTCCACCACCATGTAGTGCCCTGGGAGGTGCCAAGGTCAGCCTGCGTCTGACTCCCCCTGCCTCCCCCTCCTCACCCCTGCCGCGTACCCTGAGCCGTCTCTGTGGTGTGGTCAGTGCGGGGGCCCCAGGAGGCGTGGCCCGTGGCATTGGCCTGGCGTGTCCAGAGGCCTCGGCCCTCGCTGGAGAAACCACAGGCCGAGTCCTCGAAGGAGCACCGCCTGGGGGCCCAGCAGGGCCCGGGCCGCACGGCCACGTCGTCCAGCGCCATTGTGCCGTGGTAGCCGTCACGGAGGCCCTCGAACACCAGCTGGGGGCAGAGGCCGTCAGCGGCTGCGGGCCCGGCCCGCCCGCCCACCCCGCCCGGCGTGGGGCCTCACCTGGTACTTGGCGCCAGAGCTCGGCCGGTGGTGCAGGGTGGCCCAGGCCTCGAGCCAGCGGTTGCCGTGGGCGCCGGTCCGCGACCACAGGACGGTCTCTGCCTCTCCTTCTCGCCTCACTGCCAGGCGCAGTGTCCCTAGACGCAGGGGAGGGTAGGAGGGGACCAGAGCCCCACTCCTGGTGGCTTCCCACCCCTCCTCGGGGGCTCTGGAGAGACAGAACGGGGAGCCCCTGCCCAGCACCAAGGTCACTCACCGATCTGGGGCCCGTGGAGGTGGTACCAGAAGGAGAGACACTCCTGAGGGGCTGCTGGGGCCTGGGGCTGGGTGAGCAGGTGGGCACCAGGGCCCCGGGCCGGGGGGTCCATGGGGTCCAGGAACAAGAAGTAGCCTGCCGTGGGGACACAGGGCTGAGCTGCAGAGATGCCGGCGTCCGGGAGGGGCTTGGCCCGAGGTGGGCGCGCTCCCCTCCCCCCCCGAGTCTGAGAGCTGCTCCCCGGGCTTGGGTGCCCCCACGCTACCTTGGCCCGTGGTGTGGTCGTACCCGGGGCCGCGGCTCTGGATTCGGCGCCAGTGGGCATCTGTGAGGTGGCCGCTGTGCCAGCCACAAGTGTCCCGCTCAAAGTTACAGGAGACCTCTGAGGGTGGGGCGGTGGGGGGTCAGCACACCCCAGCACCACCGGCCCCTCTGAGTCCTGAGAGGGCGGAGACTTGTCCTCTGGGGGGGCTCCCAGGGGTCCCTCTAGGTGGTCTGGGCGGGAGGCCCCTGGGTAGGGACTGGGACCTGAGTCCTTCTCAGTGGCGGTCACAGGGCTGCAATCCTTCAAGGCCACATCGTCCACTCCAGCACCCTGCTGGCCAGGGCCGTCCAAGTCCACCAGGCCAACAAACTCCAGCTTCATAAAGAGCACAAGGGGGGCGGCTATTAAGTCAGGGCTGGCTCGGTGAACCCCCTGCCCCCCAGGCTGCGCTCCTTACCCGGAAAGGCCGGCGGCGCGCCCCAAGAAGGACCGTGTCCACCTTCCAGCCCCTGCTGCTGCTCGGCGCCTGCCACACCAGCTCACGGCTGCTGCCGTCCACCACGACCAGGGCCAGGAAGCCTGGCCCAGGGGGTCACGGTGGGTCCACCTGGCCCGCCCCACCGCCACCCTCCCGCAGGGCGCATCGGGGAGCTCTTGTCAGCCTCAGGGCGGTACCTTGGGGGTAACTGTGGAAATAGTAAGCCATGCGGAGCTCACAGCGGGGGCCCGAGGGGCCCAGGGGAGGAGTGAGGACCCGGGCCTCCGCCGCCGGCTGTCCCCAGGCCCTCTGCAAGGACAGGAAGTGCCCTGAGGAAGAGCGAGGCCTCTGAGAGCCAGTTCCTGCCAGGGACCCCCGACGCAGACACATGCCCTGGTGCGAAGAGGCGGAGCAGGGAGCCCTCCGTGGGCACGGTGCGCGGGCACGGGCCTCACCAGCAGCAGCCGCGCCGGCAGCCGAGCCAGGGTCTCCGCTCTCTTGGGCGCGGAGACGCCCCCACTGCAGCCGCCCCACGCTGGCATCCTCCCAGCCCCCGGCCGTGGGGGGCTCAAAGTCCGTGCTGCCTGGAACGGTAGCCCGCGCTGAGGGGCAGTGGGGAGGGTGCGGACCAAGAGGGCCCCACCTCTCCCCGGCTCCAGCCGCCCCTCACCACATTCCTGCTCATCCTCGCCCCCCTGGCACTGTTGCTGGAAGTCACAGAGCTGCTCCGGGGGGACACACAGGTCCCCACAGGAAAGATGTCCTGGCTCGCAGAAGTCCTGGGGCCGGGGGGCGGGGGCCCAGAGCCCAGCAGGCGGGCTGGACCCCTCTGTGGGGTTAGAACAGGGGTCAGGCGGGCGGGGTGGTGCTTCTCCGGGGCGGGGAGGGGCTCGGCAGGCCCACCTGGGACTGGCTGGCAGTGGTCCGACAGGATGAGGTCATCCAGGCTCACGACGCCACCCGGGCCCGTGTGCCCAGTGAGCAGGATCTGAGGGCGCAGGGGGCTCAGGGCGTGCCCCAGCACCCTTCTATCCTGCCCAGGTCGGCTCCCTCCAGCCTCCCTCTCCCCGCCTCATACTTTCCATGTCACTGGACACCCTCTCTGGTCACCGCCCCCCACACGGCCCTGCAAGGGGAGCTGTGAAAGTGACCGCTCCTTCCCTGGGGCGTCCTCCCGGAGCTCACCAACAAGCAAACCAGCTTCCTGCTGAGGCGGCCTGGAGCGACTGGGGCCAGCCCCCCGAGCTCCCCTGCCCCACCTGTGGGGGCCCTCCAGACCTCCCACGTGCCCCCCACCCCGGCCACTGCTCTCTCCAGCCTCACCCGGAAGGGGTGCTTGCTCTGGATGTCGACCCTGTCTCGGACCCAGGCGGCCCCCAGCTCCCCATGGCGCCTGCGCAGCAGGATGGGGCCCTGGGGGGAGCCCGGGCTCCGAGTCTGCAGGAACAGCTGAAGGTAGCCATCCTCGGACCCATGCAGGTAGTGATAGAAGATTAACTGAGAAGAAGCCGAGGAAGGTCAGGGAGACCCGCGAGCCTGGGCCCCCGGGACAGGCCACCCTGTGTCCCCCACCTGCCTCACCGAGCAGTTGTGGGTGCCCGAGGCTTGGAACTCGGGGCTGGAGAGGACAGCGGGGGCACTGGGCTCGGCCACGGAGACCAGGAAGGAGCCTGGGGAGAGACAGGTGTGGGCCGGGCTGGCGGGGCTGTGGTGGGTGTGGACCAGCGTCCCCGGCGGGCCTCACCGTGCGCGCTGTTCCGGCTGTGGTCGCGGCGCGGCCAGGCTGGTGGCCTGGCACCGGCACTGTGGTTCCGGGCCCAGCCCTCCGAGTGGTTCCACGGGCCCAGGCCCGTCTCAAAGTCCGTGGCCGTGTGGTGGCCTGGGCGGGGGGGGGGGGGCGGGGGTTGTGCTCAGGCTGCCAGCAGGGCCTCTCTGCCCGCCCTACGCCCCACGCCCCACCACGTTCTCTGGATGGTCCATAGCAGCCCCTCCAGCTCACGGCAGGCCGGTGCGTCCTCGTCTGAGCCGTCCCCACAGTCGTCCTCCCCGTCACATAGCTGGTGGGGCTCCACACAGGCCATGTTCTGGCAATGGTGATGCCCCGGGGGGCAGTGTGCCTGGGGAGCTGAGATGGGGGAGGGGCGGCCCATCACAGTGACCCCAAACCTTGGGGCCGGGGCAGCTGGGGGAGAGGCTCAAGACCATCTGAATTGGGAGTGAGCAGGTGAGGGGCTCCTGCTAACCCACCCCCCCCAGGTGTGGGTCCATGGCAGGGGGGCCTTACTGGGCAGCCCACAGCCCCTGAAGAGCACGTCGTCCAAGGCCACGGTGCCCCTGTGGGTGGCATTTCGAGTGGCAGAGAAGGTCACCTGAAAAGAGTGGGGTCCTTAGGACTTAAGTCCGGGCTCAGACCCTCCCTGCTGCCCCCAGCACCCAGACCACCCCCAGCTCACCCGGAAGTCGTCCTGGATACGGCCAGTGGCCACCACCAGCTCCTGCCAGCCTGGGCCCCAGGGCCCGGAGCTCTGCCACAGGGTCAAGGTCTCGGCCCTGTGGGTCAGCTCTAGCCGCAGCTCAGCCACATCTGGAATGGGGGGGTCCCGGGGTGGCTCAGGCCCCAGGGCTTCCCCCAGCCTGCTGGCTGTGCCCTGCCCTAGGACGCTTGTCCCTCCTATGGGGTGATCTCTCAGGCTCTGCAGCCGCCCTCCTTCCTTTTGGGTCTCTCCCCTCAGGACACGCCACCCCGGCAGCGGGGTCCTGGGCACCCACCTCCAGACGCCGCGTGGTACCAGAGCCTCAGCTCACAGGTGGGGGCTGCGTTGTGCAGGAGGGGGGAGCGCACGGCTGCGGTGGAGGCCTCTTTCCCACGGTGGGTGCCAACAGCCATGTACCAGCCTGGCCCGGCAGAGAGGTCAGGACATGGGCCCGGGGGTAGAGGGGAGGGGGCGTCACGGAGACCCGCCCAGCCTCACCGAGGTCCGTGCCGAGAGTGTGGTCTGAGCGCGGCCCCAGAGCCTCCAGGGCGGCTCCCGCCCTGTCCCGAAGCCAGCTGTAGCCTGAGGTGCTGATGTCCTGCCAGCCACAGGAGTCCTGCTCGAAGTCGCAGGCGAAGGGGGCGCCCAGGGCGGGCGAGGCTCCGTGGTAACCTGGAGAGCGGGAGGTCAGCGGCCGCCTGCAGAGGGTGGGCCTGCCTGCCCCCTGCCCAGCCCCAGTTTACCACACTGGGTCTCCTCGGAGCAGCCTGGACAGTCACACACGAAGTTGCACGTGGCCTCGCGGGGGACCCTGCAGTTGTTGGGGATCCAGGCCCAGCCTGGGGGCCCAGCTGCTAGCAGAGAGACAGCCAGGTGGCTGGAGGCAGGGTGACCTCCCACTCCCAGGCAACCCACAACGTTGTTCTGCTTTGGGGCCCGGGGCCAAGAGGTCAGGTGGGGAGGGGGCTGGGTCCTGCCACCCGGGGCTCCCAGTCGGGGCCAGGCAGAGTACATCTGGCCTGGGAGAGGGTGGCTGCATGGTGGGATGGCGGTGGGTATGTGAGCATGGGACCAAGGGCCCCCACCATGGGACAGCCCCCAGGAGGGGAGCCGGAGCCCACCAAGGAACTGGAGGGGCTGCCAGGAGGGTGCCCCTGCCCCCTCCTCAGGCTCCATTTGGTCTAAGAGTGGTGGACTAGGGTCTTGCCTTGGGACCTGTGGACTTTGGGGGCCGGAGGAAGCAGAATTCTTGCCCCTTTCCCAACGGCTTGTCTTGCCCCCCCCCCCCCCCCGCATGTTCACCCAGGGCCTTGCACCCCTCCTCCCCTGCAGGCCTGGCACCTGTGCCCATGGCCGACCCTGCTTCAGCAGCCAGATCCGACAACTCACCCACGAGCAGGACCAGGGCAGGCAGGAGGTGGCCGGGCAGAGGCATGGCCGGGCCGGGGGAGCGAACGGTGTGCGCGCTGGGCGGCCTGTGGCTATTCTGCCCGGTTATCTGTCTGCGGCCCCACGGGCTGACTCTGCTCCGACTGGAGAGGGGGGCCTTGGCCCCTTGTGTACCCGCGGCCCGTCAGCAGGCCCCACCCCGTGCTGATGAGGATGAACATCCGGCTGTAAAAGTGTCCAGGAGAGGGGCCCCTGGCCCAGGTCGGCTCCCACCCGCCCGGCTCCTTCGGACCAAAGGTCGGGCCGCAGTCGTCGTGCCCACCGCTGCCTAGCCCTGCCTGGTGGAGGCCCGGGGGGAAGGCGCTGCGGTGACCCCGTCAGGCTCTGAGGTCCCCCAGAGCTCGGAGCAGGAGCCCCACATGTGCACACCATGTCCCCCGGCCCCCTGCCCCAAGGGACCAGGAGCTTCATCCTTCTCCGGAGCCCAGTCCGTGGCTTCCAGTTGGCTTATTCAAGGATAAATGACAATCACTTATCCAACAACCATTCCGGGCAGTGCGGCTGGGGGCTGCCAGGCACACACCCCAGGGTCTGGCTGCCACTGACCACGGTGGGACCTCCGGAGCTTGCCTTACCGGACCTGTCTCCTCATCGGTGACGTGGTCACAATAGCGCCTGCCTGGAGCGGCGACCGGGAGGCTCCCGTGAGCTCACAGAAGGCACGCACCACGAGATGGCACCCATGCTCACGGGGAGCCACGGGACAGCCGCTCAGCAGTGCCTGGCTCTCCCCTCCCCCATACTACATCCACTTGCCACAGCTGGTCCCCCCACAGCCCTGCACTGGGAGGGGGGAGGGGGTCCTGGGAAGGGGGCTCCCAGCTCCAAGTCTGAAGCCTCAGCCATTTACTTTGAGCAGGAGCCTGTGGCTGTAGGTCAGGTGCCGTGGGACCTGGTCTTGGAAGGGGTCCTGGGTTATGTCACATGTGACCTCCAACGGCAGATCACGCGGGGACACTGGTATCAGCTGGCCCCGAGGGACCTGGTGCTACTTCCTTGCTCAAGGGCTCGAAGAGCCTCCTCCCAGATGTCCTTGGACATAGGAGCCATATGGAGGAGCAATCAGGCCATAAATGGGGGCAGCGGCGCAGGGGCCCCCTTATCAGACCGCAAAGGGCTGACTGTGCATTGCCACTCCCTGGGGCCCCCAGATGTGGAGCCGGGTAGGGGGCAGCCAGCAGGGGCCCTGCTGTTTCCAGGGCCACCCCCGGCTCTCTGCCAACCACCCCCTCTAGTCAGGGGCCCCCAGGGGTGACCGGGAAACAGAAAAATCAAGACACACAGCATCTGGGAACAGCAGGGGTGATAACATTTTTAATTCCTGTGGGTGACGTAAACCGGGGCACTTGGGCCAGGCTGGTGTTGGTCTCCAGCGCCTGGCCAGGGGGTACAGCTGGCCCCTTGGGCAGGCCTCAGTAACCGTCATCGGCCCAGGTGACCTCGTAGTCAGGGTACACGGCTTTGATCTTCTCAGTGGAGACGGAGTGTTGGGCACGACCATAACCCTGAAGAGAGAAGCCAATCTTACAGCCCCATCCTGGCTCTGGGCGTCCATCAGCAGCAAAACCCAGGAGCTGGCTTGGGGAGGGGTCCCCGGGTGGAGCCACACGGGGCCATCCCTCCCTGATTGTCCCAGGGAGCTCTCCTGAGGAAAGGTGGCTGCCAAGGTGAGCAGTCCTTGAGGGTGGGCCCTGGGCTAGAGGGCTATCCCAGGTGCCAAGAGAGACGGGGTAACCACTGCGGCTTGGAAAAGGCAGAGGGAGGGGCTTCTGAGCTTCACCCCAAAGCTGACTGCCTCCAAGAGCTGGAGGGCAGTGATGGCCCAGCCAGGCCTGGTGTAGGAACAGGACATGGCCCCCTGTGGCTGGGGGGGCAGGCAGGGGCCTCCCTCCCACCCCACGTGGGAAATGGGCAAGCCACTGGAGGGAGGGGTCTGCAGCTGAGACAGCCCAGAGAACCCCCAGCACTGCAGGCCTCCTGGGTGCAGGGCAGGGAGTGCTTGTGAGAGCTGGTCTCTCAACCCCCGACCCGGGCTGTGGGCTCACCATGGAGTAGCCATACACGTGGATCTTCTTGTCCTGGCTCTGGTGGGAGATGCGCCCGCCTCCCAGGCACTCACAACTATAGCCCTTCTTCTGCATCTCGCCCGATACCTTGTCATAGATGTCAGCTGGGACAGGGAAGGTAGCTCAGCACCGGCCATGGCCCTCGGAGGCCCAGGGCATCTGAAGCTCCAGCTCTGAGCAGCTCCTTCCGCAGGAGAGGAGCCCCTCCAGGCTGGGACGCCATGAAAGGGAGGAAGGCGTGCACCCGGGCAAGAGCGCTGGGGCTAGGAGACAGGGGTCGGGCCATGGCAGCCCCTCGCCCTCCAGGACCCTGACTCCCTGAGCCAGCCCAGATTCAGACCTGGTACAGGATCGTCTCTCGCCACGCCCCTCAGCCCCGCCCCCGACCCAACCACGCCCCTTAGCCGATCGACCCCGCCCCGGCCCTCAGCCCCGCCCCGAAAACGCCCTCCGGCTCCGCCCTCACCATGGTACTCGGCCCACTTGTAGCCGCGCACGATCTCCTTGCTCTCCCCGGCCGGGGCCTCGGACGGCGGCGCCGAATGAACTCGAATCAGCACGTACTTGAAGACGCCGTCGGAATCGATGTCCACATCGGCGATCTGGGCGAGGTCCGCCGCCGCCATGTTCCCCACAGCCCGCCCGCCCCTGCAGACCGCGGCCCTTCCTCCAGCGATCCCGGGTTGAGTCAACCGTGCAAGAGGCGGGCTCTAGGAGTCCGTGACCAATCGCGCGGGGGCATGCTGCTCGAGCCCAGAGCCTCAGCCAATCGTGCCGCCCACCTGCGGCACAGACTGGCCAATGGCAATCTAGCTCCTTGCACGCTGAGGCCACGCCGGTCCCCCTTAAAGGGGAACAGGGAACTGGGAACCCGGAGTGGGTGGTGATTAAATTCAGCCAACAGAGCAGTTCCTTTTTAGCGGGGTCTGGGAGGCGGAGTGGGCAGCGGGGACGGTGGCGGGCGCCTTTAGAGGGGGTTTGGCGGCCCGTGAGACCCAAGGGACACGCACCGGTCTTGATCTCTCCTCCTCGTCCCCTCACCCTCATGTCCCAAGGCCTCCTCGTCATCCCACCGCGTCCCGAGTCCTCTCTCAGCGTCCTCCCACCGCATCCCAAGGCCTCCACCCCGTCCCCCAACGCGCCTCAAGGCCTCCTCCCCGTCCCCCACCGGGTCCCAAGGCCTCCTCCCTGTCCTTCCACCGCATCCCAAGGCCTCCTCCCCGCCTCCCACCGCGTCCCAAGGCCCTCCTCCCCGTTCCCCCACCGCGTCCCAAGTCCTCCTCTCCATCCCCCACCGCGTCCCAAAGCCTCCTCCCCGTCCCCAACCGCGTCCCAAGGCCCTTCTCCCCGTCCCCCACAGTGTCCCAAGGTCTCCTCCCCGTCCCCCACCGCGTCCCACGGCCCTCCTTCCCGTCCCCCACCGC